>NC_134578.1:70584280-70884280 GCF_050947875.1 Dermacentor variabilis
CGTACCACTTTCGTCATGCTGTCATCGCCACGCTGTCGTCGTCGTACGACTCTCATTGTTCCATCGACGCCAATCCCTCTTCGTCATTCAAATGTGATTATGCCACCATGTTCATACCTTCGTAGTCAGTTCGTCGTAGTCAGGTAGTCGCTATCATGCGTCCATTGTCATACCGTCGTCGTAACGCCGCCGTGGTCGTACGTTCCAGCTTTGTCATTCAGCGCCGACATACCGTCGTCGTCACGGCATCGTCGTCATACACTCGTCGGCATACCCATTGTTTTCCAGTCGTACTCAGACTGTAGTCGTTATACCGTAGTCATCATTTAGCAATCGTCATCTCATTGTCGTTCATGCCGTCGGCGACATACAGTTGGCCTCTTGCCATCATACTCACGAGGGCGACCTTGGCAAGCGAGTAATATAGCAAAGTGGGACGATACCGAAGTCTCACGTATAGCCGAAGCAATGAAAGTCTGAGAATGACAACTACAGATTGTAAGTAAACGCGACATCAGAAGCACGCTGCGTCATTACGTTGCTCGAATGATAATCGCACTACCATCGACAGTCACCATGAGATGTGCCGAAATTTTTTTGTTTGTGTTAGCAGAACCTGCTATCGCATTAACACATCAGGTGCTTCGTCTGCAAGACAAACATAACCTGAGGGATGTCTCTGACCGAGACATTGGGTGGTACCTCCAAAATTCCGCGTTCCTCTAGACTTCGGCCTATTTTGAAGCATATGGCTACGCCTTTATTCAAAACCGCCGTAGTGGCTTAGCGGCTTCGGCTTCGTGCTGCTAACTCCGAGGGTGCGGGGTCAAATCCCGGTCACAGCGGCTACACTTCGATGGAGGCGAAATGCAAGAAAGCCGGTGTACCGTTAGTTGCGTGCACATGAAAGTGCCCCTCACCAGGTGGGGCCATTTTGAGCTGACAAGCGCAGAGCACACACTGCGCGATAACGATCGTGTCTGCACAGTCTAACATCGCTACGGTCCGCGGAAAGATCTGAAATTTCAAACCGAACGCCGCCTTCCCTTCTCCTCACGGCCGCCGCGCTCCAAGCAGGAGGATGAGGTACACGTGCTACTACGCCTACGCACACGTGTTCGTGCTGTGACGTCGCTCGTGGTGACAGGTCACTTCGAGGATTACTCAAGGCAACATCTGTTATTTGCGTGACATTTTGTTTTGTTTGAATAAACGAATTAAAGCTTAGAGAAGCTTCCCACGTCGTGCAGTCGGGCGCGCAGACACCGAAAGCATCTTATTTTCTACCGCGTTCCAGCGCGCGATCATGCTCTATGATCCGCTTGTGCTTGCTTCAGTGTTTCTGTAGCACTGCCTTGTACGGCTGGTCAGGTGTCCTCGTGCACAGCGCGCAAAATCGTGCGCTGCGCGAAACGAGACAAACGCAACAGCTCGCGCGCGACGTTTCGCAGCACTGAAATATTTCTATATCGGCAATAATGAGCCGATTTGAAAAATTTCTGCGGCAGAGCGCTCCCCGGAGGACACGTAAAAACCTTCAGCGTATAACCAAAATTTGCTATGGGGCCCGGTGAGCGGCCCTTTAAGGAATCCCAGGCGGTCAAAATTATTCAAGAGTCCCCCACTACAGCACAACTCATAATCATATCGTGGCTCTCGTGACCCCAGAATTTGATAAATTACCTTTTATTCACTAAAGCAAGTTCCAGTGTACCTCACTTTCAAAATCACTACAGCAAAAGTATTCACTTCTATCTGCACGAACATCACACGTGTTCGACATGCGTTGCAGCCCCATGCCAAGAACCAAAACCTCAAGCTCAGAAAGCGATCTCGACAGAACTGAGTGGCCAATGGTGGCGTCGATGTCCACCTCTGGATGAAGCTGCGTCCTCGAAGTTCTCCTTCCTTTCCCTCTTTATTTATTTCTTAACCCGCCTCTCTCTGCGTACGATAGCAAACAGAACTCAAGTCTGGTTGACTTCTCTTTTTCTCTCTCTCTCACCAGTGAACTGGAACCTCTGCGTTGCTGCTTTTGCTATCAGTATACCTCTATGGTGAAAACATTTAGAAACTACACTGTGATTTTCTTAATTATTTTCTTAATTATTTATTCACTAAATGGTTGTACCCTCTAAAACTGTCAGGGCTTACAAAAACAAAAAAGCAATGCTGGAGTATTAGTGTAGTGTATACAAGCGATGACGTTGAAAGGCACCTGGACACACACACACATTGATGCGCCTTCGTGCGCTCTCTGCTGTCCTCGTCTGTATTCGCTACATTAGCAATCCAAGGTGACACAATAACAACTCGGCAATGCAACAGCCGCAATGCGAGCCTATGGATTATTCTATGGTGGTGGTGGTTTACTAGCATCCCCCTCGGTGACAAGTAGTCACCAAGCCTGCTTGAAATAACCAGGTCCAGCTGCATGCAGCTTGCAACTGCTTTATGCAAATTCTACATGTCGGGACACCTGGTGGAACATAACGGAACTGCAACGCAAAGTTTGTACGTATCTACGCTACGCGGCGCGCCTGTCACATCACGTGTCAAATGGCACGATACGATGCTAATGGTGCTAATAATGACTTAATCGCATTCACTTTGAAACGGGACGATGACCAACAGTCATTTAGCCTGCTTGAATTAATCAGCTATGGCATACATGCTTTTCATTACCATCAATATTTAACTTGTAACTGTGCATAAATTGTACCCTTTAAATCTAGCCAGAAAATATAAATACGATTCAGATGGACTTCTACGTACACTTTCAGAGTGGACACCACTCACAAGGTATTGTAATTCACGCAGTAATATCTGGAAAATACCCTTTATACGCTTTATGTTAACAAAACAAATGCTTCGTCACACGCTTCCAAAGCTGTTAAACGAACTTCATCAATACGGAATGAAATAAGAAACAAATGGGAACCGTGCAATCAAGGCATTTTTGTTGCGAAAGGTTGATGCATTTTTTTGCGTGCGAAAAAAAAATGTGTGTGTGCGTGCGCGTGCGCGCGCGTGTTTGCGTGTGTGTGTGCGCGCGCGCGCGCGTGTGGCAGGCCATGAAATAACCTTCCTATGGCTTCCACGTCACTGCGGGATTATCGGCAAAAGACAGGCCACCGCTAATTATCAATGTGGGCGAGCTTCTTCATTATAAATGTAGGCGAGAATCATATGTTTCTTTCACACAGTAGCCTGCATTTTCTTGGGTCCTCACTACTTATACCTCTAATGCATAAGGCTTTAACTGCATGATAAATAAGTTACTAAGTCAATGAACAAATAAACTCAGCTACCTGTCCGTCTAGTGTATGCCACGCTTATGATACAAGTAGGGGAAGAGAATATCATCCAATTGGTGAATTCGTTTTCTCTTAACAAATGCTTACAAATTCATTTTTAAGTATCAGTTGGTACCTTGTAACTGCTCGCAAACTCGCCGAATATCACGGATTTTACTCGATACCAAGTCATTCATCTCTATACTCTCTCAAATGTCAGTTCTTGCGCACATATTCTACAAAACTTAGTACATTGAAGCTCCCCTGAAGTCACAAAGGTTTAATACTTCTTATATTCATGAACAAAGATCTTCTGGAAAGCATTTCGCATAAAAACACAATGCCTTTTTGACATACGTCACGTAGACCACGTACAAGAAAATCTAGAGAGAAACAAACTGGAAAGAAGCACGCTATCGTTTTTTTTTTATAACTGTAAACACGCATGCATCAGCGATTGGAGTTTCATTACCAAAAATTATCGAAACGAGCAAAATGTATCTGCGTTGTGCGACTCCTTGACTTTCCTCTCATCACAACCAAGCGTGACTTTCTTTTCCCCCAAATGCATGCAGTACCCAACGCAGCTACTATTTCAGGCTGGGCTTCTGCTACGCGGCCACGACAGGGACCACACGAGCTGGCTCCGATATTAAACAGCTCGAGGAAAGTCCCCAGGGGCGCTGCAATGCCGTTCCCTCAATCTAGACTAAAACCGCGCCCAGCGTGACGGCGTTCCGTGCTACCGTAGCACACCGATCGCAGATGGGAGTTCTGCTCTTAGCTTTTTACGACGTCTTCATACGAATAGCTTATGAGGATCGGTCCATAAAGTGGCCCTGTGTGGTTCTATTATCGCATTTACGCACCGTAAACCACGATGAGATTCTCCGCAGGGTGGTAGTTTATCCGTGGCCGAATGCACACGTCCTCACGGAGCTCGTAAACTGCCATCTCGCTGACGTAAAGCTTGCGTGCTTTCGCAAGCTTCCGAGAGCGCGATCTGTAGCACAGACTGGATCCAGTACAGCCTGTAATCAAAGAGCAACGCTATAAAGCTGGGAGAAGCCAGATCAAGGTCGAGTTGCGTACGTCACGAAGCTAGGGGAGGCAGAAAGTTATCCCCGAAAGTAACCGCTCTGAAGGTCAATATACTAAGCTGCTTTCGTCAGTGAAACTGAGTTATATTTCCGTACACTGCAAACCAAAAAGCTCTTTATATAAGACCCTAACAACTACCCTATCAGTCTCTCCGTATGAATATTCAGCACATCCTAAGCTTTCCACTGAACGTAAAATGAAGTGGAGCTTTTTACCATGTGTTTCAGATGTCGAGAACGTAGACTAAAAGCCTCGTTTTGGTCTTGACCAAGGGTCTGCGCACAAGGGACTGCATTCGCATTGCAAAGGCAGTTGGAAAAAAAACGAAAGAAAAGCGAAAAATAAATAAATGCGATACTAAAACAGGAGAAGAAGCAAGCACTGCAACGTCCAAAAAATACACAAACCACACCGCTCCGATACATTTGAATATAAATAGGTGTATATACTTACTATACAAATCTTTGTATGAGCACGCTCATTGAAGAAACAGTGATAAAACACCGGAGTCAGCAGCCCGTTCGCTTTCTATGCTGGAACATTGGCGGAAGCGGCACTTTTTCTACTTTCTGCACATTGACGACACAATCGTGGTAGCTTGTGCCCAGTACAGTATTCGCACGCACTACAATGCAAATTTGCTGGAACACTTTTACAGAATGGAGATAATAGGTCCTTTCTAATCTTAAATAAAAATCTAAAAGATTAGCAGGCACCGCTCCTTATCTTGAATATAAATAGGTGTATATACTTACTGTACAAATCTATACAAAAACCCGGCACCGGGTCCCGACGGGATCACCAACGCCATATTGAGAAACCTAAGCGATGAAACCCTGCGAGCCTTTACAAAGCAGCTGAACGAAGAAATATGGACACCGGGCGGAACATTACCCGAGGAATGGACTACAGCTCACATAATCCTTATAGCCAAATCGGGAAAACTGCGAAGGCTCGATCAATTACGACCGATCTCGCTCTCGTCTTGCATGGGCAAGCTTCTTCGACGAATTGTACTCACTCGAGTAGAACAACACATGGAAGAACATGGACTACACCCCAATTGCATGTACGGGTTTCGGAAAGGCATGTCAGCACACGATGTCTTCCTCCTCCTCAAGGAAGAGGTCCTCAACCCACAAGCGGGATGCAGCAACAACATACTCCTAGCCTTCTACATGGAAAAAGCATTTGATAATATAGCACACGAAACCATCCTAGATGGCCTCGCCGCCATAGGATGCGGAGGGCGAGTATACCGTTATGTCGTGGCTTTTCTCAGCGACCGCAAAGCCCGCATCGGCATAGCAGGCCTACAATCAGACATATATGATCTACCGCAGAAGGGTACTCCGCAAGGATCAATAATATCTCCTTTCCTCTTCAACATCCGGAATTAGAAAACTTGCTTTACAACTGGAAAACATCCCATAACTCGGATGTGCCTTCTAAGCCGAAGATATCTCCCTATGGGCAACCAAGGGTTCATACGGCGACAGAGAAAACACATTGCTCACAGCTATCAGACACATCGAGTCATACCTAACCACAGCAGGAATGAGGTGTGCCCCACACAAGTCGGAGTGCCTTCAAGTCCGGCCTAAGCAAACTAAGGAACATCGAGCCCCGCCAATACATCTCGAGATTGCCGAGCAACTTATAAAGCGCGTCCCGACCGCACGCATACTAGGTATGCACGTCCAGGAGAACAACGGCATAAAGGTAGCCTCAGAGAAATTAAATAACGTTATAAGAAGCATCGCATCACTCATCGCCAGAGTAGCGCGCAGCAAAGATGGTTTCACAGAGGACGAAACCTTAAGAGTGGTACAAGCCCTCGTCATCAGCCGTGTCACGTACGCACTCCCGTATCAAGTCAAGCGCAAAAGCGAGACAGAGCGCATGGACACTCTTATAAGAACGGCGTACAAAACGGCCTTATAGCTACCGTCAAGCACAAGCACAAAGAAATTACTAGCGCTAGGCGTATCCAACACCTTTTGGGAGCTAGCAAGTGCCACGCTCGTAGCGCAGAGGAAGCACCTCAACAAGACTCAACAGGGAAGACACCTACTTCAACGGCTTGGGTACCCGCTGACACCTCAGTACTGCAGAGAAGAAACACAACTCTTGCCTAACCACACGAGAGGGAACATTGTAGTAGACCCTATCCCCAAGAACATGTACTCCACCCTCAATCAAAAGAGAAGAGCAGCGCGTGCCCGCATGTTGCACAAACGCTGTTTCAGAGACCCAGATACCTACAACTCGGAGGCTAGCCCGTATCCCTCGTCGCACGCTGCGGGCCCAAATACACACTCGCCGTCGTCAATCAGGGGAACCTGGTAGCCTCTGCCTCCATCCGCGCCACGCGCAGCGCAGCAGCAGAAGCAGCAGCGATCGCTCTCGCACTTCGCGACGCCGAGAGCAAGCGAAGGTCCGCCCGCGTCCTTACGGACTCACAAGCAGCGTGTCGTTTATACATGAATGGAACACTCCCTATACAAGCGATTCGAATCCTGGGTCGCACACTCGAATGGACCCACGGTATCGTCTGGTGCCCCGGGCACGAAGGCCTGCGGGGCAACGAAGAGGCGGACTGCGCAGCTCAAGGTCTCACTAGCCGAGCGGCAGACCACACCGTTCTTCAACCCCCGACAGACCGACGAGTGACCCACGAGTTATTAACGACAAGTCAGCAAATACTACAGGACCAGCGTCTCGGAAGAACACAATACGCTCCCCCATACAGAGCTATCAATAAACTCCAGGCAAGGGACTGGCGCCGCCTGCAAACTAACACATACCCACACTTGTCCCGTCTACACGCAATCTCTCCAGACAGTTATACGTCCCGGACATGTCCATGGTGTAGCAACCACACAGCCACACTCGCGCACATAACACACGAATGCACCGATTGTCCGGGCGACGCAATTTCGCCACGAGTCATAACACACACACTCACTACGCGGTCTTGGGAGGCGAGACTCTCCGAACTGGACCTGGGAAACCAACTGGCGACCCTCGACCAGGCCCGGCGAGCCGCGATCGCTACTGGAGCCCTGTCAGAGGGAACCACCCAGGAATAAACCGCGCAACGGTTTCTGCAATAATAAAGTTCCTCCTCCTCCTCCTCCTCCTCCTCCTCCTCCTCCTCCTCCTCCTCCTCTCTCAATGAAGTTTTCGATAACCTTTTAAAACATCGCGAAAAAAATCTATAGACGAGATGCATCAATAAAAAAAGCAAACAAGACGATCCGCATTGTCTTGTTTGTTAGTGTTATTCATGTGGCTGCGTGTTTCGCCGTTCTGGTTAAATATTACATCGGTTAACGAATTAATGCTTCCAGCCTTCGCCCGTTGCTCATCAGTGAAATACAGACGCATACTTGTGACTTAAAATGGAAGGGGAAGGAAAAACACGATATCACGGACTGCTGTGGCTGCTCTATAAATGAGGAAAAATGTTTTCTCTCATCTTTAGATAAACATTCTTAATTTACAAGTAAACTGAAAACATCTTGAAAGAGCATTATGCAAAATAAGGCCAATTTGGCGCGTCGTTTCTTTTTAGCTTCCCGTTACAATGCTCAGAAGCCAGCGGCATACCGGTCCAAAAGGAAATTTTGCACAACAAACGAACACCTCCACAAACATATATTTCAAAAACATACTGCAGAAATAAACTAATTGAGATTATCGACGTTATCGCGATTAGCAGCAACGCAATGTGGTGACATACCATATTGCCACCGTCGAAACGCGTCATGTACTACCCAGAGAGCAAGTTAGTGTTTAAAAAGTTTAGCCGAGGACAATCGTGCAAACAGACATGCTGCAAACTGGGCAACGTTCCCAAAGAATGCTAATCACATTATTAATTACGCACCGGCTCGCAACCTGTGCGTAAACATGTGATACGTGCAAGCGAACACATTCTAAGGAATGATTTTGTTTTGCTAGGCATACACAGCCCATTTTGCAAGCTAACACGCAATTCAGGCTTCTCAGAATAGATTATCTGTTCGACTACAATAAGTCACGTTCTTTTTCTCAGACTTGTTTGTGGTTGTTCATTTTACAAATTGGATGTTTCCAGTGGGTACTTAGCCTATGACTTTAGTCCTATGACCATCTATGCAGTAGAACTATCAAATGTCGTAGCCACAAAAATTCCTGCCTTTTGTCGTTCTTATGAATGCTCTCGTCGTTGTTAGAACTAGGTGGAAGTCGCTCAGGTTTCGGTAAATCGCTGGCGTCTCGTGAGATATTTCTTGCAACTGTTGTTGCCTGACTCTGAAGGCGTCGATGGAAACCACTTTCGCTCCACGTACGCTTTCTTTTGAGCCTGTGTAGTGGCTTCGAATCTTTAAAATATGCAAAACGCCCAGGATGTCTATCGACAGAGAAGTAAAACTCTAAAAGATGGAGAGAGGCAAAAAGCGACCCAGCTGTTATTTTCTTTGTTTTTGTTTTGTTTTACAGCTTCGCAGTTTTCCCTCTCACACTCTAGAACAAAGCAACACGACAACTACTGAATATGCGCTTGTTTTGAAAGTCAACTTTTTTTATTTTTTCTTTATCTCATTTCGCACGATAAATGCGATTTTCCGGAGGGTGAATAAATTCATTGCGTATTCATGACAACCCACGCTTTTCGCGTAGACTTGCAATTTTTGTCGCATCATTGATGCTAGCGAACGCACATCGTCGATTACTTTCGTGGCACGTCGGTGCAATAACCACGGACGAGGAGATTTGAATTCTCAAAAGTCAAACTGTTTTGTCTTTCTTGTATGCTCGCAGGAAGTCGGTTGGCACAAGGTCATGCCCATGCGCGCACTGTTCACCTCAGCTTGGCGACCAACCAATGAAAAAGTGAGATTGCCTCTCTCAAGGAACCTGCAGGAAACAATTTCGGTGGTCGAAAGCCTACTGCCAACAATCTTGAACAAAGATAATCGGAACGCAGTTGCTGCATTGGCTGTGCTTCAATACTCGCCCCTGACGCCGAGAGAGAGAGAGAGAGAGGATTATAGGAAAGTAGGGATGTTAACCAGTCAAGAGTCTGGTTGGCTACCCTACGCTGGGGGAAGGGAGAAGGGGAAGCGACAGAAGGGAGAGAGAAGGTGTAGAAACGTGTATGGACAGTACTTGAGTTAAAAGCTGCTCCCGCAAACCAGACGTTCTGAGAAAGCACAAAAGTGCCTTCACTACCTTCTGAGCTGATGATCGGTGGGGACGGTGCTCTAGTACTGTCTGTTCACTCGGAGGACGATCATCTAATTTCCTCAATGTCTTGGACAAAGATTGTCTTTGTGCTTAAAATTGAAGAGAATGGCACAATAAGTGGTCAATGTTCTCCTCGCATCCGCATACATCACATGCTGGCCGCCAAAGTAGAAGGCTAAGCTGGCAGAGGTCATCTTGAGTTTATTTCCGGTTCTGATGAAGCTATCGATATATACGCCTCGAGAATACAGCGTCAAAGCCGAAAACAATGCAGGCTACTCCGCTGTCCAAACAAGACGGCGGCAGAGCAGGAAGCTTGGAAACTCGACGGGAAGGTTGTCTCACGCTCAAGAAAACGTATCCATGCATTTTGATGCGTGTGACGCAAACTACGTTGTGTTTTATTACAGTTTTGGAGATGCAAAAATTTTAAATGCGGAGATAACACGTCACAGTCATAGGCCAACACTGAATGAATCCAAGGAAAGAAGAAACGAAATCATTTGTAGTTTCAATTGGAGTGAACAAATTATGAATAAATGAAAATGAAAATTTAAAATGAAAGTTGTTCGTGGGTGACGGCGCTGACTGCAACACTACCACGGTTACTTTAGGATATTAACATAAAGAGCCCAGAAAGATAACGGGAAAACGACGCCGCGGTGGCTCAGCTGGTAAGAGCATCGCACGCGTAATGCGAGGGCTTGGGTGCGTATCCCACCCGCAGCCAGTTGTCTATTCCTCCACTTCCATTTCCATTTATCTATCATTTGCTCACTCGAATTTTGAAAATACAATTCCTCTTTGCATCAATTGGCGTCACTGTCGGTTCACTTATGATTGTGACTAATAAAGATCGGCCTCTGTTCCCCTTTTTCTCATAGAAAATATGTGCTTTTCGTAGCTTTTCCTGTCACACCAAAGTGTTGTCGTATTGCATACATGTGCAGTCAAAAGCCCATCTTGTATCACACCACGTGGGAATGCCAACTTCCACCTTTTTCGAGTTCTCGTCTTCCACAGAAGAACATACTTGTGGATTGGAATAAAGGTTTTTTTATTGATTGATTGATTGATTGATTGATTGATTGATTGATTGATTGATTGATTGATTGATTGATTGATTGATTGATTGATTGATTGATTGATTGATTGATTGATTGATTCGGATTATTTGGACCAGCTGGAGTAAAAAACCTGCACCTAAATTACGGTAAACGAATACGCTTTTGCATTTAGCCCACATCAACATTTCACCACTACAGCAAGTAATTGAACGTGCGAGCTAGTGTTAGGTGGCAGAACGTCATAGCCGCAGAGCCACTGCGGCCAATGGCTGCTGAAAATTGCATCAAGCATTGTGAAAGCGCTACTTCGCCATCCTTCATTCGATGATTCACCATGATAGCACAGAAAAACGTACAAGAAACAAACATCAAGAGAAAGCTCTCGCTCTTCTTTCTTGCTTTCCTGCATTGTTTCCTTTTTTTTGTACGGTGGATTCCCGAAAGCTCCGCCAAACAGACGGTAACAAAGGGCGTAGGCATCTACGACTCTACGCGACATCTCAATCAGCGCCCTCCCGAGCAACACCCTTTCCCTTGCTAGTTGCCTTGTATGACCTCCGGCCTGGACCTTCATCAGCTGCTTCAGAGTCTTGTAACTTTGCCGCCACGTGTGTCATTGCGTGTAGGCTGCTGATTGTTCGGACAGTGGATAAAGAGTGAGGCCTGCAAAGTTTACCGTTAGGCATTGAACCATTGTCTGCGCTCTATTCAATGTCGCTGAGACCAAAGCCGTGCTGCCGAATAAGGTCCCGCTCAGGTGAGATTGGGTCCGAACGAACCCGTCAAACGGACAGAGCTTGCACACCGCGCTACACAATTTCCGCACCGGGCGGACCCAGCAATAATGATGCCAACTGAACTGAAGCAAATCGATAATCTTGTGTGCGAATGGTACGTCATTTCTCTTCCATGACAATAGGGATTCAACCGTGGCAATAGGGTTGCAACCTTTATAGAGGTCTCGTATTTTTACATATTTTTAGATAAGCGGCACTCATTACCGTAAGTTATGGCAGAAGCAGCACTAGTTTTGATATTCGACTGCTTCCGCCAGTCTAACGTTCCTCAAGGAATGTCAGAAAGTAAACAATAACATCGCTGCAGCCTTCGTGCACCCTTTTGCTGACCGAACAAGTCAATACGTAGCACCTACCCAGCAAACTTCCATGCGGATGTTCTTCTTACTTTTAATTAGGCGTGAAGCTAGAAGCATTGATGTTCCTAAACGTTGCCCGGCAATAGACACTGTTGCACAAATCACATGACACTCGGCGTGGCAGCTACGCCTTCTCGACTTCTGCACATTTTACTTATACTCATGTAGACTTGAACCTAAGGTTACACGACACCTCGTATTACCATTATCTTGGGCAAATTACCATTGTTAAACTATATTGCCATTTGTTAAAGCCATACCATCGCCCTGTAGCATGTCTTGTTGATTCTGGTTCCTAGATGTAAAGACCATATAGCGATCAGGTGTTCGTTCCCATCGTTTTCGCTGTTTTCTCTAGATCTGCGCTATTGTCTGTGCAAGGGCAGCTGCTTTCTTTTTTGTACCACACGCTGTATGGTGCAGCATGCTTGGCTTTGCAGTTTGCACATCATGGAAGAAGAAGTGCATCTGTTTGGTCGCTGTCTTTGTGCGGTGCTGATTTTTCTGGTTATTTGGACATTTACGGTCAGCATTGACGACGACTGACTAACAAGACGTCGGGTGAAGTTACAGGTACGACATTTCCTTTTTGGGGACGTGGCTATTGCCCTGCCACTACGGTGGTCGGAAGCCGAGAACATCGTCACGAACCTTAGGCTCGTGCAACTGCAGCAAGCCATATGAATGATACTACAAGCCGTAATGAAAAGCGTGGGGCCTTGCAGGCGGCACAAAGCTTCATAAAGCCCGTTCGTTTGGTTCTCCACAACTGGGAATCAGCATCGGCGACTTCAGGGATAATTTCTGATGGTGAAGCCGAGAGCAAGAAACCTCGTCTAGAGGACAGCAAGTATGATGATACAACATCGAATTATGAGCTAAGTGATGAAGAAGAGATGGGTGAAGATGCACCATTTACTTCGGTCACGTATAAGAGAAAAGCAGAAGGCATTGCGGTTGCCTTTCGCCCAACAAGTGAAGGCACTACTTTTTGGCAAGTGAAACCAAATCGAGTGTCTGCCGGAATAGTTTCCGCTGCCAAAGAAAAAGTACAGTCTTTCAGGACGACCGGAGATGGAAGTTTCAATGTCAGCGTTCCTTCCTTAGTATCCGCAAAACGCCTTTTGATGCTCTCAAGTGTAGGCGGCCTAGAAGCCAAGCCCTTCATCATATAGCCATACACGCGAAACGTTGAGAAAGTAAGATATGTGCCTCTGCAGTATAGTGACGATCAACTGCTAAACTTTTTGAAAGACGCAGGAGTTATATAGGCACGCACACAGATAAAGTACTACCATCAGGTAGGTGGTGCAGTAAAGTTACATCCACTTCACACAGTAATTCTGATCTTTAGACACGATCACCCTATTCAAGGAAGAATTTACTTGGGTTTCACCAGTCATCCTGTCGAGGAATACCTAGGACCAGCACTTCGCTGCTATAATTGCCAGCGATTTGGGCGCATGGCGAAAAACTGCCGCAGCACACGTCGATACAAAATCTGCTCAGAAGATCATGATAAGAAGGAGTGCAAGTCACTCCTTGAGCCTAAATGTGCGAATTGCGCGGGGAACCACGCCGCCTCCTACTCAGGCTGCCCTCCGAACAAGGCAGCGGCACAAATGCATCGACATGAACTTATCCATGGAAGACAACCGCGACGCAATGAACCCGCCCCAAACCTTGAGATTGTTGATTAAGTGCAAGGTCACCCACCTCAGCGGAAACCGGAACCCCCGCAATCAATAGAACCAACAAGCTATGCCTCCTCAAGAGATCAACCAACATAGCAATCAAGAGACCATCCAAAAAGATCACATCCAAGTGCCCAATCTTATGCGATAATACTACAGAAACCCACACGACAACAGGCAGAAAGTAATACACCAGAAAGCTCCAATATTCGCACACATTATTCTCAGCGACCTTACGCACCTACTGCAGAAGTAACGCCAGTTAATAGTGACCATACCACCGCGTCGATGACGCACTTGGTTGTGCCAACGCTTTTTGCAACTCTTAAGGCAATCCTATCTGCTCTGCCGGAAGTAAACAGTCTACCAGAAGTGAAGACTTTGTTGCATCTGGGAGCACTATTGTGTCAACAGTCCGAGCCAAAACTGCGGCAAGGAGTACATGAATAACTTCTACAAAAATGTCTCCATATTTTGGTGCAATGCCAAGTCTCCGAAAGAAGTGTTCCGACTTTCGTAAACTCCTTGCACAATACAACTTTCCATTAATTGGCATTCAAGAGGCGGGAACCAGTGACGATTTCCGCCTCTCAAATTATGTGATATACAACATCTCTCGTCAAAGTGTTGCTAGCAGAGTGCTCCTATGCATCAGAAAGGACTTACCATCTTATCAAATTCAGTCCAGTGATTCTGACTTTCCAGAATTCATCGCATGTAGCGTATTCTTTGGTAAGCTCTGCATAACAGTGATTAATCTATATTACAACCTCTAAACTGTATTTCAGTAGAAGCGCTAGTGCATATTTTCAACATAGCTCATTCTAATGTATATATATGTGGAGACTTCAATGCACACAACATGATCTGGGGCAGTGATCATTGTTATGCACGTGGTAACGTTAATGAGTGCGCCATAGATAAATGCAACTTGACTGTTTTAGACGATGGGTCGCTAACATTTCTTCGTGGATATAATTATTCAAGCTGCATAGATGTTACCCTGTGTTCACATAATCTAGTGAATGGTGTGGGATGGATAACAGATATGGAAACGCGCGGAAGTGATCATTTTCCCATCCTTGTAAATCGTCCCTAGCATGGACTATGACATCAGGCGTTACAGCAGACTAACCAAATGCAAACTTTTTGGTACCGCCTAACAGATCAAATTAGTCAACATACAACGGTGGACATATGCAATGTCCACCGTTGAATAATATGAACATATGCACAAGGAAGGTCTCAATTCCAAAAGATTATGCTGCCGGTTGACGGGGAGTATGAACACCTAAGAGCCATCAGACGCCCACCCGAAAGAACGTACCGACGGAGCGCAAGTTTAGAAGCATACAGAAAGCCTAAGAAAATACACAGTGTAATGCGCAGACGCATGGAAAATTTAGGCAAACGAAGCTGGCGTGATTTCTGCAGCACGCGGTCTCCTCACACGCCTGTCCCACGATTTTTTCTAGTAATTGGTTCTTTAAGCGGACCTGTAATACAGAGCTTCCCATTTCGTGTTCTCGCTGTAGCTCTGGATACGTGTGAGATAATATTTGCAGATAAATTTTTGAACTTATTCCTAGACCTGCTTTTTCATCACAATGCGCAGAATTTCATAATTCAGTAGTGTTAGCTAAGCAGGAAATGACTGGTTGCTATTGGGCACAACATCCACAATTAGATCATGCTTTCCCATTAAGCGAGCTTCAATGTGCAATCGCATCATGCCGCCAAAAGTCTGCTGCTGCGCCGGACGGAATTACGTACAATATGCTAAGAAACCTCGGGCCGACAGGTACAAATGCTCTCTTATAGACATCTATAATAATCTATGGATAGAGGAAACTGTACCCGACTCTTGGAAAGTCGCTGGAATCATACGAATTTTAAAACCGGGTAAGACGCCCTTGTGCCTTGAATCCTTCCGCCCAGTTAGTTTGACAAGTTGCTTATGCAAAGTAATGGAGAACATGATCGACGCACGACTTCATGAATGAAACAGACGTGTTGTCCAACTATTTAGCAGGTCTTAGAAAACAGAGATGCATAATGGATGCAATATTGGATATAGTAACCTTTGTGGAGCACGAGCGTGCATGTGGAAGCTTGACGATTCCAGTATTCCTAGATATAAAGAGGGCCTTTGGCACTGTTAGTCACGTTCATGTTCTGCTAAGCATGTTGCAACTCGGAATGTCTGGCAGGTCCTTGCGATGGATGTCTGAATTTTTATCAGGTAGCAAAAAAATTGTTCACACGGGTGAAGGAAAGAGTGCTGAACATGTTGTCAAACAGAGAGTACCACAGGCAAGCGTACTCTGCCCCTTTCTTTTTAACTGCGGCATGGCTGATTTAACAAAAAGACTACCACCACAGTTGAAGTTTTAACTGTATGCAGATGATGCGTGTATTTGGACATCCTGGACTAATGTTCAATTACTTCAGATGGCATTGCAAAACGGCATAAATATAAATAACCAATTTTTGAAAGGGAGAGAGAGATAGAATGATAGAGAGGGAGGAATGGAGCTATCACACGCAAACACAGCTGTATTGCCCTTCACTTTAATCTGGAAGGACACCCTCTAATTATTGTCACACAGCATCGATTTCTTGGCATATTACTTGATAAGCAGCTATCCTGGGCACCCCATATGAAAAAAACTCGAAAACGAGGTCAATGCGACAGTGACTGCACTTCGCAGGCTTGCAGGCACATCATGGAGCGGATCAGTGCCGTCCGTGCTGACTGTTTACAATGCACTAATACGACAAAAAATTCCGTATTCTGCGCCCATCTAACACGGACTTTCCCACACGTCTGCAGAGCGACTTCAAAGACTTTTAGCTAGAGGACTACGCATATGTCTAGGAGTTCCACGAGCGACTTCTAGCTGTATTGTAATAGCTGAGGCTCGCCAATCAGCCTTTCCAGTTATGAGAACAACAGAAACATGCAGACACTATTTCCGTCTTCAAATACAGAATAAAAGCCAACCATTGGCTGTAGACATAATGAAACGAGATAGAATTCATGTTCATAAAGAAATTCGAGAAAATTTCATATATTGTCTAAAAATGAATTTTGCAACTCAGTCGTCGAATATCCTCCAGGCTGCTTACACTTCCAAAAATCGAATTGTCAGTAGACGGGATATTCAGAAAAAGAGACATGTTCATACAAGCTGCTCAACAACTAGCACTGGCAACTGAATCCTGCAACTAGCAACTAGCAACTGCATCCGCGCTGTGGCAGCAGCGCGTTCGTGATCCCAGAGAAGTTAGAGTGAGCCATTTTTGACTGTCCAGTTAGCGAAGAAAAAATTTGTGTTTTGTAGCATAGCGTACTGCAGGCGCATATTTTTTCATGTTTTCAGATATCGTGCGTCGAACTCATGTATGGGCTTTTTTTGTTGTTGCACTTAACAATACAATTCACTTGTCAAACACCCGAATTCCCAACAAAACTGGTGCCAGCTGGATGGTTCTATATATGTATAGGCTATTTTACCATGTTCTTGCGGAGGGCTTAACCGGAAGTCTTCCGGGGACTGTTTGTAAGCATGAAAATGGTCTATATAGACATATACGCGGTATTCAGGATACAGACACGTCTATACAGATGCCTCCACTACAGCAACCTCTTGAACTTCAGCATTCATTAAACCGCACCTCAAAAAACAAGAATCGTTGAAGTTGTCTCCTGCGATTTCGTCCATAACGGCTGAACTGTTTGCAATCCTATCTGCGATAAAATTTACATTGTCAGAAAGAGATGCGCAAAAATGGTTAATTTCCAGCAATTCGCAGGCGGCTCTAACATCACTCTGCAGCACAAAAGGAGAAACAATCAGTAATAGTATAATATACGAAGCACTTAAAGACCTCACAAAGGCAAACCAAGCGAAGCATGAAATAGCATTCTAGTGGATACGAGAGCATCGTAACATTCCTGCCAACACAGCAGCCGGTGGAGCATCACGACAAGCTCCCAATATCGAAGCGGGAATTAGGCAGCATTATATGGACAACGTATCTCAAAATATGTAGAAATAGGTGGTTTGACCAGAATTCTAAGCGCTCTGGATTGTATCTTATTGATCCGTTTATTTATTTAAAATTTTCATTGTCGTTTGTCAGAAATATGTAAACACTTATTAATCGATTAAGGCTAGGCACTGCTTACACAAAACATTTCTTACACAGAATTGGCCGTGCTGAAACCCCTGAATTTGACTGTGAATTTGTAGACGAAAATATACATCACCTCTTCCTAGATTGCCCACATCACGACACACCAAGGTGACGACTTAGATCAGCCCTAATTACATTAGACCGCTGACCTTTCAGTTTAAAAAAACATCCGGGTCCTTGGTCAACAACGTCCTTGCAGAAGAGCACTTTAAAAGCACGAGACTTTTCTCGATGACAGCGGCATTGTTGGCCGTTATTAATGCTTTTTGTGTTCCTTTCATTTCAATGTCGCTGTATATATCTATGTGTTTGTGGATTATGTTATGTTGACTGTTCTGTTGTAACTACATGTGATAATGCATTTAAACGATGTACGTAGCACCCGCTGACTATAGACTGCGTTATTAGGCGACAGTATCATCTGTATTTTTGATACTTTTTTCTACAGAACTGTGTAGTCATTTAACTTGTATATTGTATGTACCATGCGTCTCTTACGTCATATTGTTACTGTGGAAACCTTGTTTGAGAAGTCCTGGTGCTTGTATGAAAAGTTTATTTGATATGTAATCTTGTGCCCTGTATGTTGCAAGCCAGACTTTTTCAAGAGCTAAAGAGTAGCCGGCGCCTTAAATTGCGAGTGAACATCTCCTTGTATCATATCAATAAAAAAATGTAGGACGATGATGTACACGCGTAATGCGTGTGGGAACTAGCGAATATTTTGCAGCTGATATGGCCGTTCCATACTTAAGTGTGTAATCATGCCTCCAAGATCTCAAACATTGACTTGCAGACGTCATATATTTCGTCACGAGATAACTCAAGAATTCAAACGACACTCGCTTTTAGTATATGGGGGCCCCTGCCTCGTAATCATGGGATGTTTTAGGCACGTAAGACCCCAGAATTTATTTCAATAATTGGTCTGGGGGTGTCCTTAGAAACTTCGAGCATCACCGAGCATCTACAGGCCTCAGTTACTATTCCATCAGTGCTAGGGGCTTATGGAACTTTCCTCCTAGCAGATTTGACTCCTTGGTAGCTCAGATACTGCATTAATTTTTCATCCGAGCACTCAACAGAAACCTCCTGGATCCTCCCGTATGGGGCTGAGTAGGAGTAGACGAAGAGCAAAACGAGAACAAGGTAAAAGTGGGAACCAACGCTTCACGTGGTCTCTTACTTTAACTAGATCAAGAAAAGGCGTCCGATATCCTTGAACATAGCTACATATATAATGTACGACGATACCACAGCGCCTGCAGAGATACACACGGACGCCAGTGGCACCGGATTGGTGCTGTCCTCGCACAACAGAAAGACAGCTATCACGAGTACGTGGTCGCGTATGCGAGCCGCACTTTAAAGAAGGCAGAAGCCAACTACTCTGCAACATAAAAGCAGTGTTTGGCTGTTATTTGGGCTCTCGTCAGCTTTCGTCCATACCTATACGGTTGCCCTTTTGACAGAGTCACCAACCAACACGCCCTTTGCTGGCTGTCCTCGCTGAAGAATCCGTCAGGTCGTCTAGGCTGATGGGCACTTCGCTTACAAGAATATGGCATCCGCGTTGTCTACCGATCGGGCAGGAAGCACTCTGACACCGATGCGTTTTCCCGCTACGTCACCGCTACCTTCTGATGTGGCTTCAGTGTCTTTCTTCACCCGTCGCATCCACGTCACCCATCAACGTCGCTGATATGCCGGACGAGCAGCGTAGGAATCCCTGCTTTTAACAATGCTGAATTGCCTCCACGATCCTTGCATGACACCCTCTTCTCGAACATTTCCTCGCCAAGCCGCTCACTTTGCTGTACGCGACAACGTCCTTTACCGCAAAAATTATTTGCTTAATGGTCGCAAATGGCTGCTTGTGATACCACAGCGCATGCTTTCTGACACATGCGCTTATTTTCATGCTGCTCCTCGTAATGGTCACGGCAACCTTCTGAAAACGTACACTCGGCAAAGGCAGCGTTTCTACTGGCACGACATGTATCACTTCGTGCGCCAGCACGTAAGCGCTTGCACGGCATGCCAACGGCGTAAAATTCAACGGTGCCTTCTTGGTGAGTTACAGCCGCTGCACTGTCCGGTTCGGCCCTTCGATCGCTTCGGCATAGACCTATACGGGCCACTTCCCTGCAGCCCCTCGGGTAACCGATGGATAATTGTTAGTGTCGATCACTTGACCCGCTACGCCGAGACTACCGAACTCACGGTGGCCTCTGCGTGCGAAGTTGCGTTTTTGATCTTGCGGAACTTCGTTCTTCGACATGGCGCACCACGCGAACTGCTCAGCGACAGGGGACGTGTCTTCCTGTCCGAAATAATCCAAGCCCCTCTCGCTGCATGCAGCATCGTTCCTCGCAAGTTTACAGCCTACCACTCGCAAACGAACGGCTTTGCAGAGAGGTTCAACTGTATATTCGGTGATATGTTGACTATGTACGTCGCCTCGAACCACAGTAACTCGGACACTGTTTTGCCGTTCGTAACGTATGCCTATAAAACGGCCACACAAGCTACCACTGGCTTTTCGCCCTTTCTTCTGCTGTATGGACGAGAGCCCTCGTGTACTATATATGGACGCACTGCTCCCATACCGACCCGACGCTTCTGATCCACGCGCGTGACTGAAGCCGCCAAATACGCAAAGGATTGTTGGTAGCTCGCTGGAACCCTTACGACCACCGCTCAAGGCCGTCGAAAGCTGCGTCATGGCAGTGGCGCGCTTAAGCACGTTTTCGGACTGGTTCCCTTGTTTGGTTAAGGGTCCCACCTCCCAGCCCTGAACTCTCAACCAAACTTCTTGCACGCTGTGATGGTCCCTACCGCGTCATAGACCGCACCTTCGCTGTCACCTACGTTTTAGAACCTGTGACGCTATCACTCGACCTTCGACATTGCGGGCGTGACATGGTTCACGTCAACAGACTTAAGCCGTACTATGCACCCCTGATCGTGCGTACGCCGTAAGTCACCAGGATCAATCATCTTCTCTGCCGGGGACCATTGTAGAGAAGAAGAGGACGAACAAAACGCCCTTGTGTCTGCTGTGCGCACGATCAGTGTTCGTGTAACGCCGGTGTCACCTCAATTGTGTCTAGTGTCGGAATTAGTCGTCATACTACAGCAGTACTATTCGAAAAGTAGTGGGCTTGGAGGCATTACTTTCCGGATTGCCCTCGTGGTTAGAACACCTCGAGTTCAAGCACGACGATATACCTTGCAATTCCTGTCAATGCTTTGCCATTCGGGCGAAATTGAACATTTTACGTTTCTTTTTTGAAATAACATTGCAGCTACAGTACACGTAATATTAGCGAGTGGAGAAAGAATGCAGAAGTGAGAAGAAGGTTACAAGAACGTTTGAGATAAAATATTATGCCATGAAGAAGTAAAGTTAAAGCGCTCGAAGATCAATTTGGAAAATTTGGAAACTTGATTTAGAAAGGGCTACTTTGGAAAGTTGCCCTTTCTTGCGCGCAATATAATTTTCTATTGCAATCAAAACCTCCTTGAGGTTGCATCCCAGCGAAAATGCCCAGTAGGAGAGAATGGCTGGCGAAGTTAGTGACAGCCAAAGTTGGTGAAATCAACCTTGTAAAAGCTTTCCTCGCCCTAAAGATCAGTGGGGGGGGATTCTAAAAAGAAACAGATACATTGAAGAAGCCCTATTAGTTGGATGGTTGGTTTGCCCCTAAATGTGGCCGCTACCAAATAATAACGAAAAATCAGATAGGATTATAAAGATAATTAGTCAAGCGTTAATTTAACATTGTAAAGCAATATCGTGCGAATTTACATTGAAATCGTTTTATAAAGCAACTTCTTTTTTTCAAGGCCTGCCCAGTCATCTCTTTTATAATGTCTCACAGAAAAGAGTCCCGAAGACATGATGCTATAAAAACGGAAATATTTATTCTAGCGCCAGCTCAACGCTACTTTCTAAAATAATTGTCTGTAACGATAAGAAATGGCGGCATAGAAATAATAACCTGTCGTGTTATTATCACTCCATAATCAATACCGAAAATTCGAAATTCGTGAGGTGCCTTTTCCGTCATTCCTTTGCTTTACGCTTGTTATTACTCTGAGTTCTTATTTCTTGTTGTTTACACGACACCGACTGTACCAGAATGTGCAATATTTTATTTATGGTCGACTTCTCTCATGTTTTCATTGGTGCTCACCTTTTGTTATGGTAATAGCGCCCGGTTATATGCCCCCAGTATGTTTGTGCCGCTGTTCAAGGAATCATGATCACTATTCACCAACACCGCAAGCGCAAGGCAACGTTGGTGATGATGCTGTTGTTGTTTACTTATGGTGTCAACCCACTATGTGGGATAGATAAGGAATAGGGTGGCAGTAGCTAGTAATAAGACAAGTTATTTCTCAAAGAGGAGAAACAAAGTCAAAAGCAAGGTCAAAAATAAGTCAGAGACAAATCAAAGACAAGGTCAGAAAAACAAAATAGCACGCCAGTGAGCAGTCAGACTTAATCAAACAAAATTAATGAAGTGGTATTTAGAAAGAAGACAATAAAGACCACATTATTAAGAATTTGGAGAATCAATTTCAATGTAATCAATAGTGAACAAAGAAGATTATCGCTGCAAAAAAATAAATAAGACAGCATGGTAACTGTATTGTTCTTATTAAAAAATTGAACACGTGGCAAGAAACATCCCTGTGATTATATTCTAGCGTCGAGTATTACCAGAATATGTATTCCTAAACCACTTTTGCGAAGTGGAGCTTCGAGTAGCCTCTTTCTCAGATTTTAACACCGTCGGAACGAAACAAAGAAGGGGTCTATCGATTCAGTTTCACTACACGTATGCCACAGAGCGGACATCATCAGTCCAGCTTAAATAGTTGTCTTCTTCTTCGCCGTCATCATCATCTTTGACCCTTCGAGCCTCGCGCCAGCGGCCACATTCCGAATTTCGCTGCCTCATTCTCGCGAGCTGCATCGCTGTGCTGGTTCGCTTGGTCTAGCTTCCTCCTACGCACGCCTTAGCGGCCCAGGATTCAAGCCCGAATATCTCGAAGATGTGGTTCCTCTTCAGACGGGTGAGGACGCCGTGCCTTAATGGCCTCTTTGGATTCTACCGCGAGCTGATTCTCGGCTACTATTTATGCATATGTAACCTCGTGCGAGACCTTATTGTGTTTAGCAGAGCTGTTTAAGACGAGATTCTGTTTCTGTCGCGCGGCCGTTCGAGCAGGCGCACCTAATCTCGACCCCAGTCGCCATGTCACGTCGCCAATATGGCGACGTGACAGCTGACGACAAAGCCGTGGATTGCGTGGAGTTTCACAAAATTACCAGACGGAGCAGTGGCACTGGTGTCGACGGGAGCCGCGTGGGAGTGATGGGTGCTGCAGGAATTTGCGTGAACTTCGTCGTTCTGGCCTTAAATGGCTTCGCGACTTCGCAACGTGATCATTCGTTACGAAAGTACTGCACTACAGATGAATAAATGTTATCGTCCGGCGGCCGGATTCAAGCACGGGACCTCTAGCACAGAAGCACGATATTAAAATTGCTCCACGGGCGCGTGGACAAACGGAACCGCTGCAATTGGCAGCGATTGCGCGTGCTCGCAGAGTCTTATTTCCTGCGGCATTAACCATGGTATAAATTGCTTTGAAATTGAGGCCAATTTAGCCTGGACAAGGTGTAACGAACGAAGCCACAAAGACTCCTGAAGCCCCAAGCCCAAATACCAGACAAATCCGTATACTAGCACCATCATTCCGATGGTGGCAGAAGGAGCACAGCGCCAGAGTTTCCTCTCGTAATTGCGCGAAGCTCTGCGAGGAACTGCGAGCACTGGTGGCGAGCATGCGACAAGAACCGGACGAGCGTCATCGCGCCTGGCATGTCGTTCTCTCCGCCAGTTCCCGTGGCAAAAGATGGCGGTCCCCTAGAAGCTACGCGAGTTCTGCTCTGTATACTTTCTGATTCTAAGCCCTCGCTGTGCCTCTGTTGCAACGGCTTTCTGCTGCTGAGCTAGAGGTCGCGGGTTCGGTTCACGGCTGAGGGGGACGCAATCCAGTGCTGGATGGAATATGAATATGCAAGCGCTTGTGCTGTGCTTTCTGCGCACCTCAGAGAACTCCAGGTGATCGAAATGGGTACACGTAGTCCCCAATGCCTCTCGCGGCGCGCGATTTGATTTGGGGCGCTAAGCCGTATCGTACACTTTCGTTGTTACGTTGCTCACATTTTGATCTAGTTCACAGGGGCCAAAGAGTGGTTCATAGTGACGGTCTTAGATAGTCGCCACCCCCTGAATAATTTGCAGAGGTAAATGCCAGTTGAAAAACTATTTTATTCAATGCACTGTCCACAACCGGTATACAGTCGGCTTCGCTACCCTCTAAGAACAGTTTACACCCTTTGGCGTGCCCCTTCTGCCACACAACAATAATCGTCATCTGCCTTGATGCGCTTCCTTTCTTCAACGCTGCGAGCCCAGAACTTTCCAGTAACGAATGGCACGCGCGTTATCAGAAGGAGCACTCCAAAGGGTGTAAACTGTTCTATGCTGATAACGCACGTGCCGTTCGTTACTGGAAAGTTCCGGGCTCGCAGCGTTAAAGAAAGGAAACGCATCAAGGCAGATGACGATTATCGTTGTGTGGCAGAAGGGGCATGCCAAAGGGCGTAAACTGTTCTTAGAGTGTATACAATCTAGCCTCCTGAGAAGTTATGGGTCAGCTGAGCTTTCTCGTTTTCTTTGCACGTGCCTACGATGTTTCTCAAATAAAACATGCATACCCGCCGCCATACATAACCCGCCGAATGCGATACTTTACCATAAAAACATCGATAGTCCGTGTCCTATTCATGTTGGTCTGTGCAAAACACCAGCCATGACTACTTGACCAGCAGGCATGCAAGTACCTGAAGCTGCATTTACCGCTATACCCAATGCTTCCTCCATTTCCAGCTAATCTATAAACGTTTCTATAGCTTCTTACTATCGAAATTCTGCGATACTCTTTAGACCGAATTAAGCCAAGAAAACATACTCTAGCATGCGCAAGGCGTAGTTGTGTGAGTACAACCAGTTTTGTCGCGTAAATTTGGGCTCCTTAGATGTCTAATTTCTTCAAAAAAAACTGCGTTTGGGCTCTTGAGCCAAAGGAGCCAGTTTCTGGCTAGTTTCCGTAGCTCTCTCTCTCTCTCTCTCTCTCTCTCTCTCTCTCTCTCTCTCTCTCTATCTATCTATCTATCTATCTCTCTCTCTCTCTCTCTCCGCACGTGCACATGCACAGCAGAAAACGGCTCCGCCGCCAACCAAGTCATCGCCTGGCATCCCTGCACAAGCGTCTCGGAGGCAACGGTTTTGGATGACGATGGCGAGGCTTGAAAGAAACCGGCCGTTCGTCTTGTTCTTGAAATTGTTGATCGCGCTGTTGTTACTGACCTACGTTGGCCTGTTCATCTACTGGTGGGAGGTGCGCCACCCGAAACCACCTTTGCGCATCCTGAGGGGAGAGCTCCTCAAGGATTTCGACCGCTACTCGCCGGACGACAACCACACCGAGAAAGTGCTGGTGAGAGATTTCACTTCTAATCCTAAGGTTTCGGGGTAGTCCGACTGGAGTAGGCCAGTCTAGTCCGTGCGGTTAATCTAGACTCCCATGTTCTTTCACTCTTTCCCTCACACCCATCCACGTGTAGGGTGCACTTCACACAGGACTTATTCTATCAAACCTCATGTTTCCTTCCTCCCTTCTATTTACATTTAATTAACACTGCTGCGCACAGCAACGGAGGGACTGGACTTGGGCGAGAAAATGACGCACGACACCTGAGCACAAACTATCACGTGGTTTACTTTTGAGCGTACGAAGCGTACATATAGCCTACACGCATTTGCAGGGGTGCTCTGCCCAATCTATCAACGCCTCTTATTGTCAGTGATTATGCTAATATCCTTATTGCGGGGTGAAATAGACGGCGCGCTGACGCAGAGCGCAGTGGGTCCAGTTTGATGTTGTGTGCTTCCACGCCTTCTCTTTTTCTTCGGTCCCCACTTTTCAGTGCAATCACCGTCTTGTGGAAGATAGCCTTGCATTTGCATGAAGCGCATGAGTGGCTAGGTGCCCTGGTGCTTGTATGTGCAGAAAAGTACCTTTGCTTTCGTAACGTGACGTAAACTTGACGTTTTGCCTATGAAACTGAAATGAAGGCACCGAGCCTAACGTTCTTGGTAAGGCAAAGCAGTTTTCGTTTTCAGTAAAAAAATAAAGCAGCTAGCTCAAAGCCTACAACTACTCCGTCGAAAACGCTTCTCGCTTCCATCGCCTGCTTCATTAGCTGGGACGCGTGTACCAGAGAAATGGAACGAATCATCGTATATTGGCGCCAGCCAGCTTGTTTTCTACCTGGAAACAACGTGCGCGACCAGCCAGTGGTGACGAGCGCACGTTCTGGGCCGCCTTATCGCTACCTCGCGGAACGCAAGTGACTCAGCCCGACCCGGCTGGCGTCGGAGCAGCTAAATTTCACCAATAGCGTTGCGTGCGCCACATGTATCGACTAGCGCGACGCAAGCGCAGGCGCTGCCACCTCTTCGTTGTTAAATTTAGGCGTGTTTATAGGCCGACGTGCTGGGCGCGCGGGCAAGCGTCCCTCGCGGTCAGTTACGTTAATTACGTTACGCCGGTTTTACGCAACGCCAAACAGATGCGATCCCCTCTATTGGCAGCGAGGAGTTACGGAGTCGCCATCTGTCGGAAGCGCCCCACTTGCGTAGTATGAGGGATCACGCGGCGCGCTCCTCATATAGGTTTCGCTTACGGCGCTCTATAAGAACACCATGCGGCAGCCCTCCTGGACATTTATGCAGGTACTCTCAAAAGGAGGGAAGTTTTTTACTGTCGATATAATAATCTTGGGCAAACTGAAAGCACAGAATCGTTTACAGTCGCTATCCCTTTACCGAATACGTACAGTACGTGAACGCCACTGTGCGCTGTCGCCGCGACGGAGTCTCCCGAACCGGCTTCTTGCGTGAAAGGTAGGCAGATGCTGAAAGTAAAATATGTGAAATATGTTCTTATAGTCGGCTGTCTGTATAACCAAATGGGGCATAACAGAATGGAGCCTCAATCCAGCGATCGCACGGGTTCGCATCGACCGACTGCGCGTCTGCATGCATGCCCGCGCACAATGTTTTGCTTTCGCTGTGAGCGCGTTTTCGCACGATGCCGTGAGCTTTAGGCCGCAGCTTATGAGCATTTGACAGTACACTAGCAACCATTGTTGCGTGGACGCTATCAGAACTGTTCAAAAATAATTCCGTTATAGAGACTTCGACGCCTCGCTACGGCGACTGTGATGTGCCGTCGCGACGATTCAATCTTTTTTGTCTTCTAAATTCTTGAACATTTCAATAGTATTTCTCAAGTTGCGTCGCACTGTATGTTTATCGGTATTCTCAGCGTGCGATTTCCCTCTGCTTGATTTTCGTAATCCAGTGCATTAATTCATAACACAAACATGACCATATGCCGTGCCTTTTTATAATGTGCGTCTTACCGCTCCGTTTCCTTTCCAGTGAACTTGCCAGTATCTAGCATCAACAAGTTCATAGACCAAACCGTCATGACATTAGCCGGGCAGCGGGCGAGCGTCTCAGTGCGCGATTTCTGCTACTCACCGAACATCGCGCAGTCCGGCGCCGTAGCAGAAATGTTCCTCGCGTCAGTGCTTGCTGCATACCCGAGTTGTAGCCGATGGCTGTCTGCCGGTTGTAAGTTTCGCCAGCCAAGCTTCACGCAGCTCCTTGCCCTGTGGCTACGTGTGAATAAGGCTGACACCGGGATCCGTTGCGTGCGTCCGCCACTGAGGCACCGAGCAGTAGCCTACCATGCTGCACGCCTCCAAAGGCAGCCACCTACCTATTATAGTACTTTCAAATGTGGTCAAGCAGACACCGAAGGCGCTAAAGTCTCACCACTTAAAGAGAACCGCGGCGCAGGTGGGACTTTAAACTTTCGTTTTCAGCTCGCTTCGGCGCTTCCGAAGGAGCCTACGCGGCCGCTGTGTCCACGTGATCCCTCATGCCACGTCACACCGGCGGTGGCGCTAGCTTTTTCCAGTGGTGGAGCTCGCCGCCAATACTTTGGCGCTGCGCGCTGTACGCGGTTCTCTTCGGAGCATGCGCAGCATGCGTGCGCCGCTCGCCGACCCGCGGGTCGTCTGCATTCCGTTCGCGCCTTTTTCTTTGTATCCTCATCCGTTTCGCTCCATCAGGCATCGCGGCTACCACGAACCATGGCTAGGATTTTATCTGCGCGACAGAAACTTTCTCTCGCGTTATTAGTGCACCATATGCGGCGAAAGCGCAGGCGCTCAATGTATGTGCGAGAGATTTTCGCTTAGCGGAAAAGCACAGGCGACTACCACCAGCTTGTGCAAGAACTACGTCAAAAGGAGCCAGAGTACCATCTCAAGTACTTCAGGTAAATAGACTTCGCATAAAGGGTGCGTTTTATTCTTGCGTAGATTTTATCTCGCTGTGAAGTGTGTGAGCAGATGTTTTTATTTCTGTAAAAATGCACGGAGGAAAGTGAAACCTTGTATTATGCTTTGTAGGGCCGAATGCTTTCACACTCCGTGACGCTGCTTGGGCAACAATTTTTAAAGTATGGCTTTACTGTATGTAACCTGTCGTAATGGTACCAGGTGTTGCTTTGAACATGCTTAGAGCATGCTTGAAAACCGTTATGTCCAACGACTTCCCGCACAGGATGACCAAGGCCTCTTTTGATAAACTCCTGAGCCTTGTCCCCGACCGCATTCTCCATCCGTCGAACCACAAGAACCAATCAGCCCAGGAGAAAGGGTGACAGTCACGCTGCGGTAAATATTGGTACCTTTAGTTGTGTTCCGCAGCCTATTAACCGAGATCCACTTGTTTTTATCTGTCACAGCGCTCTACCTAAGAGGTTACCGTCTGTTTCTCGCTGCGAATAGTATTTCCTATATTTCCCCGTGAAAGTGAGCACATAGCCTCCGGATAAGGTTTAGAAAAGTTTCATTCTTTCGATCGATCTAGTCTTTATGCAGCGCAATAGCAGCGAAAACGATTGTGTGTCGTTTAACCACTTCTCGCGCTGGTCTTTCCAAACGCACATTTTCTTTCCACATGAATGCCTCGCATTTAAGTCAACGTTCCCGTGAAAAAACAGCACCTCACAAATGACTGAATGCTTGAACATAGCTAAAGAGAGCTGTAGTGCCCCCCCCCCCTCCTCCTTTGCAGCTTGACTCTATATTAACAGTTCTTTTCAACTGAGTGGCACTTTACGCACGTGTAACACGAGTCCCACGAATTCTGTTTCTGGAAACGAACAGCAATGTTGCATTATAATTGAACATTTCTGTTTCTACCTTTCACAGGTTTCTGGTAACTGACGGTTCTATGATCGACATTGCTACGAGCTACCGCATGCATGTAAGCACGGCCTCCGACATTCTGAAAGAGACCCTGCCTGCCATTTGGGACTGCCTTTCCCCACTTGTGCTGCGAGAGCCGACCTCAGAAGAATGGGAGCTCATCAGAGAGGTGTTCGACAAGAAATGCGACTTTCCCAATGCTGTCGGGTGCATAGATGGCAAGCACTTCGCAGTTACGTACCCTAACGAGAGTGGTTCGGAGTATTATAATTACAAGGGGTTTTATTCATTACAGATGCTGGCAGTTGCCGACGCAAACTACCGCTTTATACTGGTAGATATTGGTGCCAATTGCCGACTCTCTGACGGCTCTTTTTTTTTTCAAAAAAGCCCGATCATAAAGAGCTTTGAAGACAACACACTTAACTTGCCTTCGGGTTATAACAGGTGGCCATTGTGCATCGTCGGAGATGCAGCATTTCCCCTGCGGCCTTACTTAATGCGCCCTTACTCCGGCAGACAACTGAATGACACGAAAAGACTGTTTAACTATAGGCTCTCAAGGGCACGCCGTTGCGTTGAGAACGCGTTTGGAATTTTGGTTTCCCGGTGGCGCTGCTTCCTGGGAACTGTTAGTGGTGATGTGGTTAGTGGTGAGTTGCTAACGGACATGGTTAGTGCGGCGGTGTGCCTACATAATTTTCTGCTGTTGGACAATGCCTATTGCCCTAATGATTATGCTTATAGGGTCAGTGGCGACGGAGTGCAAGAAGGCGGCTGGGAGGCAGAGTATAGCGTGCATAAACCAGCAGAATATTGGCAATGGCAGCCGCTCAGCTTCAGATGCCATGAGAATTCTAGACGCCATTGCAGAGTGCTTCATGTCCCCAAGGCGATGCTAATGCACAGCATGAAGTTGTTGCCCCTCTGTCTGTAAACTGCGTTCTTTTCCATGCAAGGCCACCAAAAATCACACATCAGCTCCAAATGTGAAACTTCATTTATGAATCTCGTGATCGGTGAGTTCAGGAGTTATACATGGTTTGCACCAGTGACATATAACACGCCTGTTGCGACGGTTCTTGTAACACCTGTGTTCCTGCTTCTAGTACAGGCACGTCACATAAATTTGTGTGCTTGTTTCGAGTACCATGTTATTGAACTGTTTTCGTATATAACGTTTAGTTTGAACACATCAAGGTGTGTAGGATTATATTGCGGAAGGCATTTGACATGTAAATCAACATGTGCTCTGTGAGTAAACATATGGTGGAATTTCAGCAGGGGGCCTCTTTTCCTTCGTGTTTCCCATCAATAGAAATGTTAAAGCACGAGATCATTTGTAAGAGTATAAAGATGTGCTATTTGGTCTCGGTGATTCGAAAGCATTTTTCCAGCGTAAAATTAGTGTGTAGGAAAGAAACACAAGCAGGACAAACACAGGACTCGGCTTTCTGCTGCGTGTGTCCCTTTCCTGTGTCCTGTCTAATTTTGCGCTGAAAAAAAAATGCTTTCAAGTTACAAGGATATCGCACACACCTTGCATTGCAAAGAAATGAAGCGGTGAAAGAGGCAGGAGACTACTAACTACATTAAAGCTTGCAATACTTACAGTGAAACAGGTCAACAGTCAAACAACAAATATATCACAGCTATGCAGCTGACTAAAACAATAGGAACATGAACACAATGATATCAGGAAACTGCACTGCATGGCAGGAAATGGAAAAAAAAGTAACTGCAATGTCTTTCAGGTTATCAAAAGAAACAAAGAACAAAGCGAAAATAATGTATTAGCTGTCACCTACGCTTCAAAAGGTATACCTTATTATTAGGCCTCATACTGGTCAAATTCTGCTAAGAGTTCCATTATTTTAACCTCAAAGCGAGAGGCAATTCTCGTTGACATCCTGTCAAGGCTCATGGCAATAGACTGCCCGAAAGCCTCGTTTTCTGTGGTGTGTTTGCCGAGCTGTGAAAGGAGCTGCTCCTCGGAGTAGTCACAACTCCTTCCTTTCTTTGACCGTTTTGTTGGCGGCTCGCTCACTGTGAAGCCTTCCTGACTGGCAGGTTGACCAGGACTAGCTGCTGGAGGCTCCAAGTCATCAGCATTGGCGATGGGCGATGGTGCTGACGAATTGCCTTGTATTGCGTTAAAGATTTCTTCTGCTGTTCAGGCGCTGTCATCACCTCTTGGTACGGCACCTGAGCCCACGTTGCAGGTAGTCCTGAAAAAAACAGATTCGACTCTAGTTAGTTCAGTTTTCTCGTTTCCTTTTTGTTTTACTGCAAAAAGAGTGTCAATGTCTGTCGAGTGGAACAGCGTTACACACAGAGATGAAGACGAAAGTAAGACAAACACATGAGATCTAACTACAACTGATGTATGCAATTCAGTTTGAATTCAGGACCCACGCAACTGTCTTGCCTTCGTTTTCGTGCCTGTGAGTAGCGCTGTTCCAATACGCAAAATGCTGAACGAACTGCCCCAATTGCCCACGTTGGTACCAGTTTCACAAAGCGAAAATGCTGGTGTTGTGAAACTTCGGTGAATAAAGCCTTCCAGAAGCAGGAGCCACCTCCCCGACCCATATCCTGACCCTTTGCAACCCTCGACCCACCCTCAGCACTAACAGCAAAGCCGCAAGCCGAACTACCAAACAACCAAAAGCCAATGCACACGTCATGTTAGCCCAAAACGAAGTCTACACCAGTTCCAAGAATGCAGCCGGACCGAACTCGTGAAACCAAACATGCAAGAACACACAACACCAAAGCACAATCGGAAGCATGAGGATTCACAGAATTTTCGCAACTGATGTCGGACCGTCCGGCAAGATTATTTGATGGCCATGTTCGGCATTACTCTATCTTTCGAAAGCTGGCAAAACGTTCATCTCATTTTACTACGGATTCGGTCCCCTCATCTGAGTGCCGCATAAAAGCTGTGAAACATTCCGAAATGACGAGCAATTGCTGGCAGACTTCTCCATGGTCTTCTCCCGAAGCCATGCTGTTAAACGCGACACAGCACAGCAGTTCATAGGCAGTTACATGAAACAAAAGAAAACGCAAAAAAAAACGATTCTAAATCCTCCAGCACGGACGGCGAAAGTCACGGTACAAAAGCATAAATTAACAAAGGAAGTTCAGTGCACAACATGTGCGTGAACGTAGCACCTTATTCATGCCGTACAACGAACACGTTTCATGCACGTACCTCCACGTACCTCGGGCAGCGAAAGCAAACATTCCAAAACAAAGAGAAAACCACTCACTTTCTGGGACGACCACAATTCTTGTAGAAGCTCATTGCATCGGCAAACTCCCACGTTTGCCTCGCGACGTAGGCGCTGCCGCTCCTCGTTGCGAGCTCGATTGCTTTGAGTTCACGGGTAAAGCGATCTCGGAGCTTCTTCCACAACTTGTGGCATTCTTCAACTACAAACGGAAAGGAGGGACAAAAAATATCGATCAAACAGTACGGTGCATGCAGCAAGTGGCATGCTTCGGCCGAGAAGCGTGCAACTGAAGCCGAACACAGCTCACCTGTAGAGAGGCCGCTGCTCTGCCGTACCTGTTCCCACGCGTTCTCTTCGCGCTGTTGGTCCCTGAAATCGAGTCGCTTAGCGTCGTACACGTAGGGGCGTTGTTTTATGGCTTCGATAAACCTCTCCACCACGATATCCGATGCAAGTTCAAAGTTTGAGCCGCTGGCGCCACTCATGCTGTTCGCACAGGCATCCGCCATTTTCCTCCGCGCGATGCACTGTGGGTCGACGCGGTCAGCGGCGCCGGCGCGCGAATGGAGCAGGAGCCAAATCTGCGCCGGACACGTCGGAGCGCGCTGGCAGCCGCTGGTTACGGGCCCGGCGCCGATATGGCTCCTGAGCCATTCGCGCGTCGGAGTCGGCGGAACTCTCGCACCACAATGCATTGCGCGCGAAGAGAAAGGCGCCAACACAACTCTGCAGACGGCTTTTGAGGACGGCGCGCGACTTGCCGAACGTTCTGCGCATGCTCCGAAGATAGCAGCCGACGGCGCGCGCGTTGAAGTATAGAGGGGATGGCATCTCGGCCGGCGCAGCACAACCGACGTAGCGTGACTGACCGCGAACGACGCTCGCTCGCGCGCCGATAACGTCGGACTATAAACGTGCCTATAAATAGAGAGTTTTAGCCCAGCGGGTTTACGGCCAGCGGAGCGGAGCGGCCGAGCGGAGGCACGACTGCGCATGCGCACAACGCTGAGGCGGCCAGCGGTTTTGCGGAGTAGCGTTTACGCCCGCTGGAAAGCACTCCCGCGAGCGTGCGTAAGCGCGCGCGGGCGTGTATGGGAAATGCAAGATGGCAGCCACGAACATGAACGCCGGCAGTTCTGCATCGACGACGGCGACTGCGGCGCTGACCCGTACATTAGTACTCAGTATATTATTAACAAATAATGTACTGAGAACATGGGATATATCTTTATTCAACATTTCTTGCATTATAAAAGCAAGCGTAATTCAAATTCATTTCTCAGTAACTCCTATTCGGACCACTAGGTGGAGAAGCAGAGCGCCCCGCTCTCTCCGCTCGAGCGGGTGAGTGATCCGCCGGGCTAAAATTCTTTTTTCGCGAACCGCTCCGCTGGCGCAACGGTGGAGACTGCGAGCGGAGCGAAACGTAAACCCGCTGAGCTAAAACTCTCTAATAGAAGGAGTTGTTTTCGCCAACGTAACGTAGCGTGTGCGAGCGCGCGCGCGTTACGTCGGACTATATTTACACCTTAATTACTCCCACGTGTGAGGAAACTTCAAGGCGCCGCCTTGCATACAATTCTTTTTATAAATTAAAAAGCCGCCGTTGTCATGGCCTCTCATGATGCGCAAAGTCATTATTCTTGATTAGAAACACCACAGTGAAAAGTGCAAAAAAAATTGCAGAGGAGTTTTTAATGTTCAACCAATAAACGTCTTTTTTTTTAATGATGGACCGAAACACAAATGTCAACGCCCTAGGAGAGTGATGCAAATGCTACAGCGCGCGTTATGAACAAAATATTTTCGTGGCACCAAACGACGGGGAAAATGCGGCGATACGCATGCCTCTCTTCTGCCATTGCATACGGCCGCTCATTAGCATACATCTTGCGGCTTGTCTCGCCACAAATTATGGCGGAAAAACTCTGCAATGGCGGCCCAGCGCAGCGCCACGCAAGGTCAAATTGACGTTTATGAAACAGCCCTTCCTGTGACGCTCCTCACGGCAGATTCCTCCTGCCAACCAGCAAGCTGGCATGGCAGCTGTCTTTTATCGCCACCACATATTCGCGAAATTGCAGATGCACTACACTGACTTCTGCATGCTACCGCTCACTTTCTTTTTGAAGCGCTAACGTCGCAATATAGCTGCCAAGGACCAGAAAAAGTATTGGCCGATAAAATTTGCAGCTCTACGTCACGTTTGGCCGTCTTGACGAAAACACAAAATCCCACTTTGTCAGACTTCCGCTTGCCAGCACAAATTTTAAGCCAGGTGACCTCTCGACAGCCAATCAGAGAGTCAACATTGTGGATAATGGCGGCCGTGCAGTCGCCATTCGTGTCTGGAATGGAGCCCCTAGCTTCGCGTGCTCGGCTCCGTCGAGGCCCGAGCCATAGATAAAGTCATTCAACAAGAACGGACACTCTCATATAGTCTAGCGCCCGAATTGACTGTAGCGCCCCAAGTGGATGGGATTAACACCTGAACCACACTTCCGGTTTTGGTTTTAGGCGCGCGCGTTGTTGACGCTAGGGGGCACATGTTAGGCCGACTGCGTTGATTCAGCGCGGCGCTTTGGTTTTTACTTTTTTGCTTCTACTGCTGACCGCGCGCAGTCTTAGTGCGGAATTGTTTTAAAAATGATCGCGAACGATCTTTACAAGCCTCCATGGAATCTGTACCACGTGCAATTTCATAAAGATCTGCTTTCGAAGCACACCCCGACTTTCGGGTATTATTTCCTACACTTTTAAGAGCATAACTACACGGGCGACTGCGCGTTTCCAAAATAACTTGGCCTCAGCCGACGCGATGGTACGCTACGTACAGGTGCGACTACTGCTGGAGGGAACACCTGTGGGACCCCTCCGCGGAGTTCCACCAACCGCGCCTCATGAAGTCTCGGTGAACGACTCGCCATAGAAGAGAACTCGTCGGGCTGTTCACCAATCGCTTTGATTGCGCAGGCGCCACAAGACCATGTGGCGCCGGTGGCGGGGCTCTCCTCAGAGTGATGCCAGGGCTCTCGTGCTTCCGCTAACAGTGGCCGCGACTGTACACAAAGGTGGCCACAACAGAGGTTCTCAGCCAGACCGTGCTAGATGAGATGCCCGCAGAATGCCTCCTACTCAAGACAAATGCGTGGGTGCAAAGCCTGTTTTCACGTCGTTCAAAAGACAGAATTTTTGGGTTACGAGTTCCCGGTTGTTGAGCTTCTCGGCGTTATCTTTGGGGCGTTCTGCCGGCGAAAGCAACTACCGCGTTATCACTCTTGGCAATCACTCGTCGCGTTTTCGACAAGCGTGAGTAGCGAAATAAGGTATATGTTAAATTGTGGGGTTGTGCCAAAACCATGATCTGATTATGAGACACGCCATAGTGGGGGACACCTTGAAATTTGAAACGCCTGGGGTTCTTTGAAGGGCACCTAAATCTAAGTACACTGGTGTTATAGCATTTTGCCCCATCGATATGCAAGAAGGTATATGTTGCACGGCCATAAATATCGTCACGATCTTGTCCCAGTGATATTCAGTACACGCCAAACTAACTTTGACACGTGGCCGAGCTACTTTTAGCTAACTGCGTCACAAACCAGGCGCGGCAAGTATGCCTCAAAAGTATCCCAAAAAGTATGGCAATTATTTACAGTAATGTTGGTGGTCAGAGAAAGCGTCACGAACTTCTCCCAGTAAGCTTCAGTACACGCGAAAATAGCTCCTTCACACGGCCGAGCTACTTTTCGCTAACTGCGTCACAAAGCCGGGTGTGGCGAGCGGGCCCAATAACTGCCGAAATAAGTTAAAATAAGGTTGGAGCCCATGGGAAGCGTCGCAAACATTTCCCAGTGCGATTCATTAACTCAAATTAAGTGCGCCAGCACGGCCGATCTGTTTTTCGCTAACTGCATCAAAATCGGTTTTCTGCCGTAAAAGCCTAAATTGCTCGAAATGCGTCGCAGACTTTCAAACAAAATTTCTTACCTTGCCACAGTCCAATAATGGAGTGGTGCCATGTCGTAGAGCAGAAGGAACGGAAGAAAACGCCAGGAGCCCAACAAAAGGGCTACATCCAAAAAAAGATAAGAAAAAAAGACGAGTCACCGAACACGCGAACTTCACATGCGCAGGCGGCCTCGCTCGGTTCGGTGGCGTGTCCGGCGCATGACGCATGCATCTTGCAAGGTCGATCCAAATAGATTGCGAAGCTTCGGGCGAAAAGCGGTTCAGAACAAATTGTCACCGACATCAGCAAGCGTGATTATTGAAGCAGCGATTGAAGCACGATTATGTATGGAGGGAACGAACAGCAGGCAAAAAAACAGCGTTTTTAATTAAACAGAGACACATATTAATAGAAGGAAAATTTAATTCCTAAGCAATCTTATATATGCATGTCGAGTAAATAAAAGATAACTCTATGTTATTTAGTCCTTATCAGTAAACGCCTTTTTTCAGCGCCCATAGCAAGTGTTCCTCCTTCACACAGATGGCGCTAAGCCCTACGGTCCGCCATGTCTTGAACGCACGGGCTTCTATGGAAGCTTCGCTACCAGATATACTTAGCTTGCATCTAGCGCGTCTGGCGTGCCATTAGCTTATTGCTAGGTAACGCAAAAAAAAAATAAGTCGCAAAGTATAAGTTCACTCATACGCAAAACTCCTTTAGTTTAACGGGAAAGAACAAAAAAATGTCATTTTCTGTAAGTTCATTTCCCTTTCTTTTTTCTTTCGATGCTCGCGTCAGCTAACGGATGGGGCGAACGCTAAGCGTGACGTGTTCCCCCTTGCCAGTTTTCGCCGAGCGTCCCCTCTTGTCGAGTTGGTTTCTCTATGTCCGAGCCAGCAAGCGCGAGTTTGCGTCCCGAGGCACGCTCGTGACGTGATGTCGCAGCCAATGGGAATCTAGGTGCCGTTTCGCTGCTTCTGACGTCACTGTCTTTTTTTACTTAATGCGCCGTTTGACGCTTTCGCATCGAAATTTAACGAGTTCGACGCCCTCCCACTCCCCTTCCGCGATTGGTGACGCGATAGAATGCAATGCGCAGTCACTCCACCACTAGCTCACTCCCGACTCGATCAGCAAGACTTTGTCTTTCATCGACTTCAACTGGATGTTGTATGACCTCTTCAACACGGAGGGATCTTATTTTAATTAATTCTTCCCTCGGGCGTAGTCTAAGAGTCTTGCATCATTGTCTGTCAACGCAACGATGATATAAAGGCTAAAAAGAAAAAGAAATAAAATTGGAAGCTTATCAAGGTTAAGCCCAGTGGATGCGAAGTATCCACTGGGCTTAACCTTAGCGTATCCTTAGCGTTTGGAGGCATCTTGACCGCATACACGCCCGGCGCAAAGACGCTGGCGCGGTTGCGGGCACAGAGACTGACGCGACGGCGGGCGCGCGCCGCTTCATCCCTGGCGTGACGTCACATATCACGTGATGCAGCGATGGTGGCGCCGCCGCCGCGTCGCGCGCGACGGCGTGAACCGAAGCGTGGAGGCCTCCGCCGGGCGACGTCCGACGGCGCGATTTGAGGCCCCATCTGCAGCCGGTGTGACGTCATCACGTGACGTCATGTCACGTGACCTACTTGAAGGTCACTTGAAGGTCAATGGGGGCCACCGCCGGGAGGCGACCGACGGCGCGATATGAGGCCCCATCTGCAGCCTGTGTGACGTCATCACGTGACGTCATGTCACCTGACCCCGCTTCAGGGTCAATGGTGGCCACCGCCGGGCGTCGCGCGAAGGCCCGAAACCTACGTTAATATGCTTCGCATAAAATATCACAAGCGCTGTCTATCACTTGAAGCTTTATTACAAACACGTGGCCCACATATTCACCGCAGATTGCACTGCCCCCCTCCTGCCCACGAAGCTGGAAAATATTGATAAAGCCAACACTCGTACTGACACACTACACACATCGCGTGCTAATAAACATTATTCAAAAAGTTTAATTCATCATGTGCTTGAAATATGGAGGAGCTGACTTATGCATTCGTGCTCATGCATATGAATGTGAATGACGAGCTTTTTATCGCGTACGCCGATCTCTGTGCGTAAACAGATAAAAAAGGAGAGAAAGGAGATAAAAAGAGAGAAGGTCTAGGAAAGATCCGCAGAAATTCTGCAATCACTCTTCAATCGAAACTCATCATACTCATAAGTTATCGGTTTCTCAGAGCTCTTCCTTAAATCGTCATGTGGAAGACAATGGAAAAGATCTATGCTAAACGCACTGCACGGACCTGGGTTAGAATCTTGTAACGAAGATAATGCGTTCAGCGAATTATCGAGTAGGAAATCATACAAAATGGAAACAGTGTACAAATGCCTTTGCAAACCTGAAACAGCGTGCTGCCGCATGCCGCGCTCCGAACCTACAGTTCTGAAAGGTATGAACGTTGTGTGGGTATTTGTAGCAAACAAAAAAAACTCATGCTGACCGAGTTTTGTGCTCTTGACAGCGATCGACAAGTGTTCCAGCTCCAAGTGCGACAGCGAAGCAAGGGCGCTCTTTCTTTAACGCTAGACGCCTCTCAAGTAAAATTCCTGAAGTTATTAACATGAAAGTGTTTTACGACGGGGTCCACCATCAACTTCCTGTAACGGATGTTTTGTTTATATTGACCACGTGTTTGCAATAAAGCCTCAGTAGATAGATGGCGCTTGTGACCATCTCATCTTTTTAGTCTTTGTATCGTTGCTTTGACAGATCATGAACGTGTTCCAATACGCCCAGTTCTCTCTACTTGTGAAGAACTTGAACAAGCACACATATGTATGCGCTATAAGAACGTCACATTCAGTCATCATGCACGCATTGTTTTATACCTGGTCTATCTTCTTAAGTTCTGTTTATCCGTGACAGAGAAAAAAAAACAACGCGCATAAAGCTGCTGGTAAGCTGAACACTCCTCTGACCCAATTTGGCTACATTTCTCTTTATTGTACATACAACTGCAACACACGAGTACATAACGGAAGGCGCTACCATGTCTGATGTGCCGAATTCTATCATATTTAAAGGTATAAATGTTCCTCCCCCGCAGCTCCTGCAGCGAGTAGCAGGTGACCTAATTATTCTCAAGGAGAAACGCCGCATCACTGCCTGGGCAATAAATCATTGCTTGATTACGCCAAAGCACTCGCTACATAACGCAGAAGACAATATTAGGCCTCCGTAGCTTCCTCTCGTTGTAGGCTGGAGCAGCTCGGAGTAAAGTTGATTAGTACTGACGTATTTCTCGTCACTGCATCATAATTCATGGCTGAAAGAAACATTTCCTTTTAATGTCGCCATCGTTTTTTTTTGGATGTTTAGAGTTCATTCGTGAGTAAGAGGAATATCCATTCTGACGGGTCTCCAGAAAGAGTTCATTCGTGAGTAAGAGGAGTATCCATTCTGACGGGTCTCCAGAAAGAGTTCATTTGTGAGTAAGAGGAGTATCCGTTCTAACGGGTCTCCAGGAAGAGTTCATTCGTGAGTAAGATGAGTATCCGTTCTGACGGGTCTCCAGGAAGAGTTTATTCGTGAGTAAGAGGAGTATCCATTCTGACGGGTCTCCAGGAAGAGTTCATTCGTGAGTAAGAGGAGTATCCATTCTGACGGGTCTCCAGGAGGAAGTGCTCGGTGCCAGCGTCGAGCCAAGCGTGAAGTGCGTCACATCCGGCTGCCAGTGGCTCGAGAAGCAGACGTCCGAAGGCGTGCAACGGAGACCCAAAGCCTGCGCAGACTTCTACAGACACGTGTGCAACGGTCGCGGGTCTCTCTACCGCCGTGCCTCCGAGGACCTGATGGTGGCCGTGGTGAAACACGCCCTCAAGAACGCCACGAGGCCCCAGGAAGGCGAGGACTCCGAGGCGTCCGAGCACGTCCGCATGCTCCGGAAATGCGTCAAGGGCGACCGCGGCGCCTCTGACTTCGCTTTCGCTTGGTGAGTACGCCTTACCAACGAAATTAGGGCAAATGTTGGCATTCTAGTGAGTATTTAGCTGAAGTACGTGGCTGCCACAAAACTGGAAACGCGCAAGAAGGGAGCTACATCGACGGTGCACCGGCGTTAGGCGCAATAAGACTTGTCGTCGTGCGGTTTGGTTCATAATGCTAGGAAAAAACAGTGGACTGGGCGGAATTCAAGACGAGGACGTAGCAAGGGACACGGACAAGCGCAAACTTTCAGCTAACTTTTTCTTCGTCGCTCGTCGGTATGTCTAGTCACACATGCGCGAAACATGTAATCACATTGTCACTGCCACAGACTGTAGAGCAAGCCGCTCAAGAACCCTTCTCACTATCCATTAAAGAAATAGATGTGTACCCGCCGTGGTTGCTCAGTGGCTATGGTGTTGGGCTGCTGAGCACGAGGTCGCGGGATCGAATCCCGGCCACGGCGGCCGCATTTCGATGGGGGCGAAATGCGAAAACACCCGTGTGCTTAGATTTAGGTGCACGTTAAAGAACCCCAGGTGGTCGAAATTTCCGGAGTCCTCCACTACGGCGTGCCTCATGATCAGAAAGTGGTTTTGGCACGTAAAACCCCAAATATTATTATTAAATAGATGTGTCATTTTCACCAGGCTTCCCCCTAAGAGATATGTAGAAAGCTTCCATCAGCTCCCGAGCAGTGGCACCTTGGCTTTTACGCGAGATCTTTATTTTTCTGAAACCTGGAATAAAGTTAGTTGAAAGTTAGCGTCTGTCTTTGTCCCTTACTACGTCCTTGTCTTGAATGCCGCGCACTCCATTTATCTCTTCGCGGTACGCACAATGTCCTAAGAGAAGCGCCAGTGCATCGTCAATTTGGCTTCCTTCTCGCGCGTGTCCTCTCTTGCGGCATATATGCCTTTCAGCAAATTAAATTATATAATGAGGTTCAAGAGGAAGCCTCCCCTTGGCACCAACTCAGATTTTCTTGTTCAAATACATGTCAAACAGAAATACATTCTCATCAGAAAAATTTGGAGGACGCTTAAGCTTCGCCTTTAAGAGTGGAACGCGATAGCGTTCATAGACCCCTTACTGTTTTTCGTGCTCCCCGGCAAGTGCAGCTTATGCAACCGTAACGTTTACTGGAAAACACTGGCTGCAAACGCTGTGCACGGAGGCGAGCTTTCTGATAGAAACGCGACCTCTTGCGTGGGTCGATCTCCTGTTATTGTTTCGCACTTTTAATATTTCAGTCTGAGAAGAGCTAACATAAAGAGCATGCGCTGTCGGTGTGTTTTTTTTTTTTCATTACATTGTTTGTGGGCTGCCGTTCTCAAAATACCGAGGAATATCTTTGTAAAGAATGAAAGACAAGGTATGAGCAACTTTGGTTGTAGAGAAGAGGTTGGTTATGCGTGGTTCGAAATTTGGTACGAAATTCATTTTGCCGAAGCGACGTCCGACGCTGGCGCGGGACGCCGACGCCGGATATTTTGCGACACGGGCTACTTAAGGCTATCGCGTTAAAACAGTGGCATTGAGTTCAGTGAAAATTGTCGCATTTAACAGAGAAAAAATTTATTCCAACTGCTGGAAGCAAGAATTTATCAGCAGATTTAAATAAGAAATTTTTTTAATTGTCAGAAATTCGCAAGCTTAAGAAATACCTTCAACGGCAATGTTTTCAAACCTGTAAGTATGCACCAGAAACAAATATCGCAGCTCGTTAAAAAGGCTCTGTTCGAGCATCTGAAGTGCCCAAGTGCGATACATGAGTTTACAGCTGTGCGTGAAATTCTTACGACGTTTACGATTACTTTTCAAAACACCTACTCACAAATCAGTTGTAGTCAACGGTTTACAAAATGGCGTCTATGATTCACCAACTTTATCCACTTGACATGTCTGAATAGGTGCATCTTTTTAAGAATTTGAATACTTGAGCACTTTTTTTTTCAACTTTTGCAATTTTCAAAATTTTCTGTACAACTCGAAAAGTATAAATTTCGTACTTGAAGTTACATGTACACTATTTCGGGCAAAATTAATGAACATATAGAGCCACTCGAGAGATCAAGCGCCATAATCGCCGTCTAAAATCCCATAGTTGATTGCGTAGGTGCAAGATTCAACGCCTTGTGAAAGCAAAATATTTTGTGACCACTTACAGTTGACGCGGACGAGCCTCACGACAATATTGACGCTCCTTTTAGCAAATGCACGAGGCACATAACCACACGACCCACGCACGTTAAGGATGCTCAACGCTGCGTAGGAAGTTGTGGCTATAATTTAGAGGAGCGTAGTTTAACCCTTTTGAATTGAATTGAATCAGCGAAGCAACAGCATCGTGTTCTCTCCCAAGAAGACTGCTGAGAAGGCAACCAGACTGATAGGAAACATGCCAGCCCGCGTGAGCCGTAGCCGTAGAGCAGGGTTGAACATCCACTCCGCGCATGAGCTATGGCTGCGTGCCTTGATATCGCCCTCAATACGGTAATAAGTCATGAAGTCTGCACGCTTGAAAAATCGCTGTGCGTCTCCCGATCCCTTTGCTACGCGTTCGATCTACAGAGTACTCTTGATGTGGTCGTCGGTTATTTGCCGCAGCGAGCACGCTTGGCTTGAAACTCTGGACCGGACTAGCAAGTCAGCCGAAGTGCAGGAAAGAAGGTTAAAACGCTCCATTGCTAAAATTTACATGTGCAGCCGTCAGTGTGACGGTTTTTTGCCCGTCACATTCACGTTAGTCTAATAAGCTTTCTTTGTGTGTGTGCGTGTGTGTACGTGTGCATATGTGTGTTCGTGTGCGCGTGCGTGTTTGTTGCCGAATGATTCGATTGGCTGGTTTGATGAACGCGAACTGTGCTCAGCTTGAACAACTTTCGACTTTCTTTTGTTTTTTTCTTACCGCAGTGATTTCAGCAAACATGGTGGCACCTCCTCACGCCCTTGTCCCACGGATTATCCACACCTTCCTCGCGCACTGTCCGAGCTGGTCTTTAAGCACGACAGTGACGTCACTGTCGAAGAGTTCCTGTCTCACGTGGAAAGGTGAGCACTCTTGAAGCGCATGATTCCGGAGTGGATGAATTTACAAATGTATTACGGACGCTGTAAAATTAGATGTACAAAGCCGAACATTATACTACAAATTTAACCATGCCTAACATTTGTTTGTTCCTTTCTTTGTTTCTTACGCGCCCAAAGGGAAATAGTATTTATATGACGTCTCATGGGGCTTAAGTACTGCTGTGTGCCCCAGCTAACATTAGCCAGGCTGTTAAAAGCTGTCAGAGGTCTTACAACCGAATACAATAGGTATTATAATCCTATTTTGCATCATATATTTTTCCTTATAAAGTTTACTACCTACCTACCTTCAGCAGCTTGGCTAACGTTAGCTGGCACAATATATATAGTCGACGTTCAGTTAATTTAACAAATTGAAGCAAAAGCTAAATAAAGTTGGCTGCACGCATCTTAGGTTCCAAGGCGAGGCACTTTTTTTCTCTTTCGATTATTATATTGAAGACATTACATCTCAATCTAGGAAAGAATTGACCAGTTGGACTGCGCATTTTGCGAAATCATGAATATTTTATTATGTCATGTACTCTGGCGTACTTCCACTTGTAGTAAAAAGAAATGGCATGGGCCCATTGCCACTAAGTCGCTCTTCCGTGAAAGGTTGAATAAACGTGAAAGGCGTAGTTAGCACCATGACACACAGCACTGGTGTGAGGTTATTGGATGCAAAAATTAGGCTTCAGGAACATTTGAGATAGTCTTGTGATTGATATCAAACAGGAAAACCGACATGCAGCATATGCTCATGTCGTTACTGTTGTTCTTGTTGTTGTTGTTGATTATTATTATTATTATTATTATTATTATTATTATTATTATTATTATTATTATTATTATTATTATTATTATTATTATTATTATTATTATTATTATTATTATTATTATTATTATTATTGGTAGAGCATGGTGATAGTTATAATGGGAGATGTATGTTCGGATGCCTCTAGTGCAGTGTCGTATTTTTTTCTCTCTCTTTTTGTGCCCAAACTCACTGCCCCTCACCGACCGCGATTGTCAACACAAAACCAAATAATAATTACAAAAAATCATCAACAGTGATCAAACAAGTGATATCGCTAGAGTCAACGAATAGACAGGGCGACTCGTGTTCTTTAAGAAAGCAACTTATCCCAGTTGCTGCAGTTTTGTTACTTCAGGCCGCCGTCTTCTCTGAACTTCTGTCTCTTTCAATTCCTATACTGAAGAACACATGAATGTTTGTATCCTTTTATTGACTTCAGTGATCGTCAAGATATCTGGAATTAACCTGTGCGAGACTTTTTTGGTTGCATCATCGACATTTTTCTTTCGCTCATTCGAAGTGGATGTGACAGTGCTTGTTTTCTGTATTTCAGTACCATCCGAGAACTCGAACTTCCCATAACACTGGAACACAAAACGCCTAAAGGCATAGAAGAAAGCCGTATAGAAGATATCTGTAGGTGGCTAGCTGATTCAGCGCGCTGCCACCTCAGGGGAAAATTCAGTGTTACCGGCGACGTCGTGACCCACTATCAGACGCTGTGGAATGAACTCTACTTTGCACCTCTCTTTGAGGCGAAGGTAAGAATTGTACTTTCTTCGTTTATTGGCATGCTTGTGGCTAATTAACTTCGTAATCTTAAAATGCGGTTACACGTAGAGAAAAGATATAACAACTTCTTTACGTTGATTTCTGACAGCAGGTCCTCACTTGCGTCAAGTTATCTTTTCGTCCTCTTTCATTTCTAAACCGTTGCCTTATTGTTTCTGCATTTCAATTCAACATAACTATTATTCCCTTATTGTTATGTCTGACTTGATTGTCTGTTTTCTTCATATCATTGTGACTAATAAAACAGTAAGCCTCTCGATCAAACCATTTGTTGAGTACGAATCCACGCCGCAGTGACGGCATGAGTGAGGGCTCTTTGGATAATCTAGGCTACAAAAGCTACAATTTTGCAGACTGCATGCACTGGAACCTATTTGGGAGCCGGAAACACGTCATACGCACCCTGTTTCCGACATCTCTTAATTTTCTCGCTCGTTTGTACATGTAGGAAGAAAGCGCGCTGTGGGAGTTGCATGGCGGTGGAAAGAGGGCCCGCAAGCGGGCCTGCGCCCTCATTCACGAGGGGCTCTTCAGGGTGCAAAGTATCAACCTGGCCACGGCCGTGCTGGACAAGAGGATGGGCGACGTCCAGGAGACGGTGGTGCGGGTTTTGGATACCGTGCAGCACATGCTGAGTCAGCGGGTGCCGTACTGGCTTTCCAGGTATTGCCGACGGCATCTCTTTTGTCTTGTTTCTTGTAGCCATTGCGACCACGCTTCGAGCAATATGTGTCGTCATGGCGAACATTTGTACTTAAATCTGTGCGCAAAATTGCAAAAACAAAACACTGAAGAACACACAAACCCAAAACACTAAGCACACGGCATCAAATGCTAGTTTTTAGATGAACTAGTCAATAAATTACGGTTTTGTTGTTGTTGCCAAGTTGTTGCCAAGGGTTGAGAAATAACGGAGGACGTTGTGCGAACGATGTTCATGTATGTTGATCGGCACTGTTCACGCTACTAATGACTTCATTTTTCTTTTCTTTGTTTTTAAACGATACGTATTTATTTGTGTTTAGGTAAAAGAATCGACTGACGGGCAATACAATGTATTGCATTACCTGGGGCATAACGCAAACGGAGCACTCGGGTGATAGAAGAGACCAAGACAGTCTTTGTCTCCTCTCTCATCCTACGTTCCCCGTTTGCGCTATAGCTCAAATAAGTTTCTCTTGCTACATTTTGTTTACGTATCTAAGTGATGAGACGTCAATGCCGAAGTCGTGAAGGGTGTCGATAAATGATCAATAACAGCGTTTAAAGCAGCCTGTCTGCACCCTGCACTGTTCGGAGGGCGCTATGACGTTCTCAGTTCTCAAGAAAAGTGACGGCCTGTTATTGTACGTGAACTACGCCAGTAAGGTGCACCGCACACTAGATCACAGAATTTAAGTTTGAGACAGCTGCTATCGCTGTCGCGCAGACGCGTTGTCACGTGAGTCCCCCCTCGTACAAAAATGGCCTCGCCTGGAAGTTCTGCACCCAGCGATTAACTTGCTGCCGAAACCAGTTATGGTCGCGCATAGTACACTCCTAAAAGAATTGGCCACCTAGAAACAGTCGGTAAAACTTTAGCCCTTATGAACGCCCTAGGGTACATGCGCACGACCATCCGCTGTACAGTGAAACCCAGATATAACGGACCCAGCTAAAGTAATTATTGTCCATATCGAACGCACAAAACTTACTGACCGAAAGCCACGTAAAATGACTCCCTCATAATGAACAAGAAATTGAATGTATCGAACTAGGGCTGTTCTTTTTCAGCCCCATAAAGCTGCCAGGAGGCCGCGAACACAGCATTCAGGGGAGTTATTAGAGCGCAGCTCTTAGGCACCCGTTCCTGCGGTGAGCGTCGGCGTAACCGAGCGAACGAGCGCAGCGAGAGATTTTAAAGCGAACGCGGAGCGCAACGCGGGATGAAAGAGGCGAGTAGGAAGGTAGAGCGAAGGGTGCAACGCAACTATGAGGCGGAAAGTGGAGAAGGGTGTGGCGAAAGCGTGAGAAGGAAAAATCAATATGGCAATGATGGCTGCGAGATGGCGCCAGAGTAGTGTGCGTCGTCTGAGAGGTATGCCGGCGGCGGCTTCTTTGAATCGAGCCCACGCGACACCCACGCGCTGGCTCTCGCGATCTCCCGATTAGCGAGGCAATCGGGCCGCACTTGGCTTCATTTCCAACGTTCCGCACGAGACATGGTATGCGGCAGTTAATATATCGCGAAATGAAAACACGCATAGGAACTACGCTCAAATTTCACATTATGGAGTATCGTAATCGTCGGTCAGTTGTTGTTTTTTTCTCCTGTTATCTGTATAGTTACAACATCATCGAGAGCACCACTGCAGAATTACAGCAAGGCAAGATGACAAGCAAAACTTGGTGGCTACTACGCGTACTTTCGTTTTTAGTGAAGATGGGTTCTTTGATTATTCTCTACACTAGAGAAAACAATCCGTATATAACGGAACACATCATAAAAATTCGTTTAAGTTCGTTACAGGTGAGTTGGCTGACGTATCGAACTATTTCGAGCCCACGAACTTGGTCGCTGAAAGCGTGTTCGACTGCATTCGCTTTCCACTTTTAGCGTTGGACTCACGAGTGCCTATTAGGCGTCATTCTTACGACCACCTCGCGGCCTGCCGTGAGTTCCTTTCTTCAGTAAATTTGCCTTTTGCGCTCCTTCGCGGCCTCTCGAGCAAACGTATTCCGGTTCGCCAAGCTCACTTTGCTCCCGCCTGCAACTAGGGTCTTTCAAAGCACCAAAGGCAGAATCTCCATTCGAAATGCAACCATGGCCTAGCCGTGACGTAGCTACAGCGATATCACGCACGCACGAAAACTCCAATCGCTACTGGCTACTGCGTTTTCTGTAAGAATTTAAGGCTCGCACATTTCCTTCATGAAGGACACAACGAACGCCCCGAAAGAACTGTAAGGTATAACGCTAGAAAAGAACCGATGTAGACATGGGTTTTCCATGTAACGTTGCAGCTGTATCACTATGTCTCTTTTGGTATGCGAAAGTGTATTCTCAAATGCAAAATTCTTGTTGCTCAGCGGATTTTCAGCCACTGTGAAGGCGCTTAATAATGAAAGCTTGAAAATTATGCGGGAATTAGGGCTACCTCGAACCTACATCTACAGTCGGTTCTTATAAGTATAGACGTTTCGTATAAGACACTATTAAGGCGTAACTCTTTAGTGGCTCATGGGTGTCCGGGCGCAGTCCGTGGTGGACGCAGGAAAGCGGTGATCACCGGCGAGGGAAGCAAGGAGAGGAGGCGCCATGCCAGTAGCGCTGCGCGAGTGGGCACGTGGGAGAGCGCGGATATGCGCGTGGGGGTGCGCGCACATCGGCGACAAACCTCGCAGCCATATTAAAGCCCCTTAAACTTCGTAAAGTAGCTACACTCTCCTCCTCCGCCTTCATTCCTCCTCGTTTCTCCTCTCTTTCACGCTCTTTCCTCGCCCGTGGCGCCACCTACACTGCTCGAGCGTAGCAACGGCGGCAACATGCGCTCCTCGCCACTCCGTAGGCGCTTCTCGAGCAAAAATGGCACCGAAGCAAGGCGCGAGGGCCACGTGATGCTATTAGGCCAATAGCAACGCGGCTTTGGCCTCAGCCAGAGCACGCGAGGAGGAGGCGGCATTCTTCGAAGCGTGTCGCTACTTTACGAAGTTTAAGGATCCCATGCTCGCGGCCACAGCGGCGTCTGTTCGCAGAACAGTTCAGACAACAGCAACAGAGGCAGCCTGCGATAGGCGAAAGCCTGTCGCAGTTCAGCTCAGCAAAGTGTCCATAGATTTTTGTTATGGAATACTACAATCCATATGATTATATCATGACACTGAATTTTGCACGCCACACTAAAGACGAGGCTCTCCCCCCCCCCCTCCCTTAAGATTTCGAGCCATTTAAGCGTCATTCGCATTTAAGCTGTACGAAAATCCTGATGCTGTTTCAGATGCTACATACTGTGGCTTGCAAACGCGAACCAACAATGCTGCGTTCTATGCACCCAGACACGAAGAAGACGAGCTTCTCCGCTACCAGGAGAAGCGGAGACCGGCATACCTGGCCGAGCTGAAGGCAGTGGACGTGGAGCTGGCAGGACTATCCGAGCCTTCAGCTTCTGACCTTGGAACGTCAGTCTTCTCCTGGAAGGTGCGACCTCATGGTATACACGGAATGCTTAGAGAACATTTGACTTCCCATTCTTAGACACTTTGAATGTTCTAACAACACATAGTCCTCCGCAAATTACCTTTTTGAATTACTCCCTGACTGTGTGGACCTGCAGAACTAGTGCCCCGCGCCACTCATAAGCCTATACTGTGCATGCACCATGGAATTGAAAGATGTGCTCGTCAGTTCAAAGCATTTCTATTTCTTACAGAAAATTAGTTTTCGCAATACTAAGTGCGAATTTGTGTCCCATGTGGCGAAACGTAGACAACGCAGTTTTTTCTTTCGTCAGAACAAAATGTACAGTAGCCTCCAATAACCTCCAGCGCGTTTCACGTACACGAAAACTTTGCAAGATCACAAGGCGACAGCGCCGACATACGAAAAAATGATTTAATTATCACCAGTAGTTGGACCGGTCTTTAGTTCTGACAGTATTCCGTATGTCGGAATTGTCACGCCGCCTTGGGTCCTCTTTAACCAGGACACAGCATTGCAGCTGATATTTAACGCTACTGATACCGTTCGCAGTGTCTGCCGGCCTTCAAGGACTCCTCGTCAGGCCCCACCGGCAATTACTACTACACGCTGGAATCTGTTAAGTTTAATCTAGGGATTGTTGTACCGCAACAAGTTTTCCAACTAGTTCGTGATTAGACGAGATAGGAGCAACATGAGGGGACCCTGGACCACATTCATTTGAATCCTCAATATCGTCTTGGCATCTCCGAATATGGTAGCTCCCAGGAATGTATTACCGAAATAGTTTTTCAAGAAAACCTAGTACGAGCGTAAATACTTTGAGCGCGTTAATTAATTTTCTCATTTGCCTTCAACGTCCTCAGTTCCGAAGCATGCGAGGAGCGCCAGCTGCGGTAGATTAGCGGTGCCTCGCCTACGGCGTTAGTGCTAGATAATAAGGTCTCTGAGGGACCTTTACTAGATAAGGTCACGTCGCGGCCCCCTAGGCTGGCGCACGCGGTCGCGTGCGCCAGCCTAGGCATGCTACGCGGCGCGGAGCGGCTTTATCCTGCACAGAAAGTAGGCAAATACAGACGCACTTTGTAGCGTAAAGCAGGTCTACCCAGGAGTTGCCCGGTGTGAGCGCCTACTGGCGCGTCGCTTGTAGATGCGAACGCTATTCAACGCGAGGCCCGGCAGACAAAGCGTACGTGTGGTCCGGGCTTAAATTTCGCGTACTTCGAGGCTATTTGAGCGTGTCAGACTAATCGAAATTAGCGAGCACTGACGGGTACGACACCCCGATCAGCAGAGGGGCTGAAGTTTGACTCCTGCGAGCGCTGGCGAGGCCAAGCGTGAGCAGACGATAGTCGTCTCACGCTGCTCGATTGATTTCGGCTATTGGCCAATAACAGCCGCGCTTTCAAATCTGCTATATGGTGAAATATGACAGCCGCCGTCAGTACCAGCAAGGAGATGGCAAGGCTTCTGTTGAAAGGAGAGCGTTTGAGAAAAAGGCGACTTCGCACTCCGCTTGTGAGGCCCACGCACCGCCCACGAGTGCGAAATTTGGCTGAGATGTTCAGCGCTGCATATGCTATCTGCGGAATGTTTTTTCACTAAGTTCGAGGAGTGATTTAACACCACTGTAAATGCTGCGTTGCCACGATGCACCAGGAGGCGAGCTTCACTACCAACAGCCACGACACATTCTTCTATTGCCTAGACTACACACACTCACAAAGTTCTTTGGCATTGAAAGGAAAGCTACGGGGGTCACGCTTCTACACGTGTGTTATCGCGACCACTATGTTGGCAGCGTTCCACAGCTCGTTTGAATTTCTTGAAACAGGCACTAAATCAGTTTATAGCTTCGACTACTGTTGCCACTTCTAGGGAAATTTCTGTAGCTCTACAAATTTTAAGCCTTGTTTCGAGATATTGGGAAATTTGTCCAAATCTAGAGACGTTTCGGAACTCGACGATGAGACAGCGGAGCGGCTGATATGCCAGTATGTTTTGATATCAGTCACTCCAAATTGCCTTCGCATTACCATGCCAATCATGAATTTTGAAGGAACAGCAGCACATTGAACGTAAACGACATACTTGCCCTATTAACGACGCGCGGCTACTTTATTTGGTCGTTCGTACCTCTAACTGTGTTTTCGATCTCTGTGCACTCAGAATGATATCATCATCATCACCACCATCATCATCAGCCTGGTTACGCCCACTGCAGGGCAAAAAGGCCTCTCCCGTACTTCTCCAACTGCCTGGGTCATGTACTAATTGTGGCCATGTTGTCCCTGCAAACTTATTGTCATCCACGCACCTAACTTTCTGCCGCCCCCTGCTATAATTCCCTTCCCTTGGAATCCAGTCCGTAACCCTTAATGACCATCGGTTATCTTCCCTCCTCATTACATGTCCTGCCCATGCCCCCCATGTCTTTTTCTTGATTTCAACTAAGATGTCCATAACCCGCGTTTGTTCCCTCGCCCAATCTGCTCTTTTCTTATCCCTTAACGTTACACCCATCATTCTTCTTTCCATAGCTCGTTGCGTCGTCCTCAATTTAAGCAGAACCCGTTTCGTAAGCCTCCAGGTTTCTGTGCCATACGTGAGTACTGGTAAGACTTGTTAAGACTTGGTAAGACTTGTACTGGTTCATGATTTGAGAATGCCTGCCAAACGCACCCCAGCCCATTCTTATTCTTCCGATTATTTCAGTCTCATGATCCGGATCCATGGTCACTACCTGCCCTTACCACTTCCAGTGCCTCGCTACCTATCGTAAACTGCTGTTCTCTTCCGAGACTGTTAAACATTACTTTAATTTTCTGCAGATTAATTTGTACACCCAAGCTTCTGCTTTGCCTCTCCAGGTCAGGGAGCATGCATTGCAATTGGTCTCCTGAGTTACTAAGCAAGGCAATATCATCAGCGAATCGCAAGTTACTAAGGTATTCTCCATTAACTTTTATCCCCAATTCTTCCCACTCCAGGTCTCTGAATACCTCCTGTAAACACGCTGTGAATAGCATTGGACAGATCGCATCTCCCTGTCTGACGCCTTTCCTTATTGGGATTTTGTTGCTTTCTTTATGGAGGACTACGGTGGCTGTGGAGCCGCTACAGCTATCGTTCAGTATTTTTACAAATGGCTCGTCTACACCCTGATTCCGTAATGCCTCCATGACTGCTGAGCTTTCGACTGAATAAAACGCTTTTTCGTAATCAATGAAAGCTACATATAAGGGTTGGTTATATTCCGTACATTTCTCTATCACCTGATTGATAGTGTGAATATGGTCTATTGTTGAGTAGCCTTTACGGAATCCTGCCTGGTCCTTTGGTTGACAGAAGTCTAAGGTGTTCCTGATTCTATTTGCGATTACCTTAGTAAATACTTTGTAGGCAACGGACAGTAAGCTGATCGGTCTATAATTTTTAAATTTGGCGTCCCGGCCTTTCTTATGGATTACGATTATGTTAGCGTTCTTCCAAGATTCCGGTACGCTCGAGGTCATGAGGCATTGTGTATATAGGGTGGCCAGTCTTTCTAGAACAATGTTCCCACCATCCTTCAACAAATCTGTTGTTACCTGATCCTCCCCAGCTGCCTTCCCCCTTTGCATAGCTCCCAAGGCGTTATTTGCTTCTCCCGGCGTTACTGGTGAGGTTTCAAATTCCTCTAGACTATTCTCTCTCACATTATCGTCGTGGGTGCTACTGGTACTATATAAATCTCTATAGAACTTCTCAGCCACTTGAACTCCCATCCATATTAGTAATGATATTGCCGGCTTTTTCTCTTAACGCATACTTCTGATTTTTGCCTATTCCTAGTTTCTTCTTCCCTGCTTTTAGGCTTCCTCCGTTCCTGAGAGCATGTTCAATTCTATCCATATTTTAGTTCCTTATGTCAGCTGTCTTACGCTTGTTGATTAACTTAGAAAGTTCTGCCAGTTCTATTCTAGCTGTAGGGTTAGAGGCTTTCATACGTTGGCGTTTCTTGATCAGATCTTTCGTCCCCTGCGATAGCTTACTGGCATCGTGTCTAACGGAGTTAACATTGACTTCTATTGCACATTCCTTAATGATGCCCATAAGATTGTCGTTCATTGTTTCAACACTAAGGTCCTTTTCCTGGGTTAAAGCCGAATACCTGTTCTGTAGCTTGATCCGGAATTCCTCTAGTTTCCCTCTTACTGATAACTCATTGATTGGCTTCTTATGTACCAGTTTCTTCCGTTCCCTCCTCAAGTGTAGGCTAATTTGAGTTCTTACCATCCTATGGTCACTGCAGCGCACCTTGCCGAGAACGTCCACATCTCGTATGATGCCAGGGTTAGCGAAGAATATGAAGTCTATTTCATTTCTAGACTCGCCATTTCGGCTCCTCCACGTCCGCTTTCGGCTAACCCGCTTGCGGAAGAAGGCATTAATTATCCGCACATTATTCTGTTCTGCAAACTCTACTAATAACTCTCCCCTTCAACTTCAATGCCAGGGTAGGCAAGAAGCAGGCTGGAGACAAGTCAGTGGGGGAATATGGCAGAATGAAATATTTGCCTGTAAACAAAGAAACAAACGTATGCTGCAACACTAAACAGAGCAACGCTGGCGAATCGGCCTAAGCGCACACATACACCGAGCGATAAGCACTGCTAGGCGGTTGCAGCTCTAATACAGCCAACTATGAGCCCGAATACTCAAGTTCACCGGGAACCATCTATACGTAGATCAACCTTGGACAGCGTCACTGCGTGCTTCACTGCAAATGATGTGTAAGCGCGCAAGTGTGGTGCTGCTGCATGGGCATACGACAAGCAAACGAAAATATTATTCACCTCTTTTACATTGGTGTCGTCAAATGGCACACTGTTTTGACATGGTTACATTATGTAAGGGAGGTCCGGCGCTCGACTTCTTTGCAGTTCAAGTAAAGTTGCAGGCAATTGTCGCACTTTCTTCCATGTGAAAAACGACTTAGCCAACAACAAAATATATACGTGCTGACGTCTTGTTCTGTTGCTATTACTTAAGCAGACAGCCTTCTTGTTAGCATTAAAACTTGCACTGCGACACCAGTTAAGCTTGAGTGCATGAGCGAGATTCTTATGCGAACATTTTAAGACGAGTTTAGAAATACATTTGAACCACAAAATATTTAGTCTTTTTTCATAATAAAAACAAAAATTTATATTTGCAGAAGTCATATTGACAAAATGATTAACAACCACTTTTGGTAAGAAATCTATGGAAATCTAGGGAAAATTTTCGTGAAAGTTAGGGAAAAACTGGCTTCCGAGGTCGGCAGCAATGGCTTCCACGTGGGAAAGTTTCGCAGTTGTCCAAGCGCTGAACAGAAAAGAAAGAAAATAAGTTACTCAACGCTCAGTCGTCTATTTTGTCTCGTTTTGCTGTCGTAAATTAAGGCGCTCGATTCTTCTCCTCCCCAGTATATACCAACGGGGTCAGAGAATGGAATCTCATTTCGGAACGCTTTGTCTCCGTAGTCTTCTCTTTGTCGCCCCAGAAAGTGGTGCTCGAATATGGCACGCTCAAGGAGACATTGCTTCCCTACCTTTCTCTTATACCAGAACCGACGGAACACGCCAGGGTCACATGACGAGCCCCGTCTACTTTCCTCTTTTTCTTATCTTTCGTCCTCTTTTCTCTTATCTGTCCTCTTATCTTCCTTCGCTGCTGCGTGGCGCACTTCCCGTAGCGCTTTTGCACGTTCCACATCCGACGACTCACGGAAGTTATCGGGGTATAATTGCCGGCATCCCCGACACTTCGCGAGTCGCAGAGGCGTCTATGCGTGTCACCTCGATTCTTCAGCAGGAAGTAAAATCTGTCTGGAGAGCTTTCAGCTGTTGTCGTGCCATGCGGTGCTTTGAAATTTTGCAGAAACGACCATTAGTGCGTGACCTATGCACCACGCCTTTCTGTCTGCAATGTCCAAGCCTGGTTAGCAACCCCCTTTAAAAAAATTATGGCAGAAACCATCTCAGGACGACTGTCGATCTTAATACGAGCAGCATTGAAGCGACGTAGCGACACGCCGTGACGTCACGGCCGAAACACGTTGAAACGCAACAAAGTTTCCTCGTTTGACTTTCGTGCCGAGCCCCCACGATAACAGCCTTCAAAGTGGACGAATTACTACCAACGGTGCAGCAACAAAATTTTTGAATGGCAGTTGCGCCAGAAAGTTGAAGCACTCACAACGCAAGCAAGATTTAACATTGAGCTCCGGCTCCTCAGAAAGCCCGTGGCTTCGTCGTTATTGCAGGCAAACGAACTGCACCTGGCTGGCGCCTCGGAAGACCTTCTAATGAGCTTTTCAAACAGAGCACCCGCAGCTCTCGCTTGAACTCCTCGCCCTCACTCTCTCGCTCACAGCAAATCACGTGATTTCCAACTAACCGCGCACGGACCGCACATGCTCCGTCCATAAAGAGACAAGCAGAGCTGCGGTGATGGCATGAACACGCCTGCCGCGTCCGTATAATTGACATTACAGTAAAAAAAAAATTCACTCGCAAGAGATTTCCCAAACTCGACTACCCGAAATATTTCTCGTTTCCCAAATAGCGCACGTCTACTCCGATTCAACTTTAGCAACCAACGCTGAGGGAGCTACACAAGTAGTGCGGCCATATATGTGTTACTCCGCGTAGTCCGAAGCCCAGTCCTCATTGGTCTGCAACGTTTTCTTTTGAATATAACCACTTCACTTATTACAATTGCTAACTGTGGACACAAGTTTGCGTCGAAATACACATTCATTGTGTTTATTTGTGCATCTGGCAGGTCACAAACTATGTTTTGGTCGCGAGCGTACGCGAAGTTCTGGGGCCGTTGGACGCAGAAACATGTTACCCCGCTCGCTTACTGATAAATAGATTTAGACTTCCAAGGCCTTTTATGCAATAAGTACGTCACATTTTGCGACGTATGGCTACGAGACGTAATTTTTCATTTATTTTCATGGCGCTTACCGTCGGCTCATTTCAACTAATAAAGTTTATTCCTCCTCCTCCTTACCTGATTAGGTTCTTTCATGTGTCGACACACTACTTTTTGATCGCGGATGCGAACAATGAAACAAGTCTATTTAGCCTTCGTAGAGTCGCCAGCTATGTATGAAATGGAGTGTAGTCATTTCTTTCTGCGTGTCTAACCAGTCGCTTTTCTGGTGGTGCAACAGACCAGGTATGACCATGATCGAAACGTGCTGACCGTGCCTCACGGTCTCATGGCGACCATGGTGGAGAGTGACGTGGAAGAGCCTGTGCTGGCGGTCCCTGTTTCGGCGCCCATTATGCGTCTCCTGCTGCCACATCCGGAGGGACCGTACTCCTGGAAGGTGAGCTCCGTTGCCTGCAGCTTACACACAGAGGCATCTGCCATTTATTATCGAAAGCAAAGTCTTCTTCAGATTGATTTAGGGTTCGTGGAAATCGGCTATCTGGCAACTTTCGTTTCGTCAAGTAAGATGACTTGAGCCATTCTAGTGCCCTTAGGACAACGAGAAAGGCGTCCAGAATAGCTTGGAATAAAACAGATACGCTACTTCAGCGTAGAGCTATGTACGGATCAATAATACGGCGGGGTATTTAGCGCAAGAAGACCGAAACTAAACCCAGGTTGCTCTTTCAAACTGCGCCTGCCTAAAACCGGAACCGGAGTGTAGATTTACTTAGCAAAATATGTGGGACGATGCCGGATATAGCGAAGTCTAACGGTGTGGGCGGATCTCCAATGTAGCTCACTTTAAACCACATGGTACGCTAATGCGTCCAATACGATTTCGTCTTCTTTCGATGTCAACTGCTGTTGACTCGCTTTTCTTGCATGTATGACATATTTTTTTTCTGATCATAATCACCAGAAGCAGCCGGAGAAGCTACAACAGCCTATGTTAAGTTGATTCCAGGATGAAGGACACTCCCAGCCATATCCGATTACCCCTCTCTTGCGCGTTCTTACCCCATCTTCTGCCTGAAAGTTGAATTTCATCACGCCACGCAACGGTGCTTCCCTTCTCTGTTCACCCGCTGCGTAACTTTATAACAGCATTGGTTATCTTCATTATGTATCACATGACCTGTCCAGCTTCATTTATACCTCCTTATATTAACTAGAATACTTAGAGCTCTCTTCCTGTATGTTAACATTGCGCCCGTCATTTCCCATTCTGTCGCTCATTTCTCGGCCTTTAACTTCCTCTCAAGCTTCTGTGTTGTCCTCCAAGTTTCCACCACGTAGGTCAGCACTGGAAGAATGCAATGGTTTGCTGGGTTTTTTTTTCTTTCTTTCTTTGGCAATGGCAAGCTCCCGGTAATCACTTGACACTATCTGCCACACGCGCCAAAACCATTTTTATTTGCATAGAAGTTTGTTTCCATCATCCGGATTCCTTCTTTGACTATGCTTAGCTTAGCTAAACGTGCTCTCTCACACGTTCTAATGACTGACTACTTATAACGAATTATTGTTTTCTTGGCAAGCTATCAAATATTGCCTTTGCTTTCAGTATGACAATAACTTTTATGCATCTACGCTAATCAGCCTCATTCGCACTAAAGCTCCCTCTTGCGCCTTGGATCATTTTAACCAAGCGAGCCATGCAAGTAGTGCATTTTTGTGAGTTACATTGACAAATATTGATTTCCGGGCATTTTTTCGTGCAACCGCGACTCGCAGGACGGTCACGACCAGCACCTTGCCTACGTCACGGAGTGTTTCCGGTCGGTGCACAACGCCACCTTGGACGTCGACGGCAACGCGACTCTGCTCAAGGAGCTCATCTACGAGTCCGCGCTTCTCGGCCCACTGTTCGACGTCTACCGCAAGACCATCTTCGAGACCTTCGACGGGGAGGTCTACATGCACGATCGCTACGACAACTGGCAGCTCTTCTACGTCATCTGGACCATGACGCACTGCGGTGACCCGCAGAGCGCCGACTTGGTGAACGCGGTGCTGAGGAACTCTGTACGTTTCACGCGGAGTTTCGACTGCGGGCTCAAGGACGCCATGTATCAGAGAAGGAAGTGCAACTTCTGGGTTTACTGGTGACCAATAAGACACGGTGCCGCTTGTTATGTGTACTGTGTCCCTTTAATGTCAGCCCTTTCTTACACGTTTTATCCAGTCTCGCTTCCCGTTTACTTTGTGTAATCGTAAAGTTTTGTTTCATAAAATAAAAACAATGTCCTGCTGCATGACCCTGCAAACTTGAATTGGCTGCGCAATATTATCAGCTAACTTTACTGTTTAAAGTAAATTTGCTGTTATTATTGATCTTATAATATACGCTATTGATTGCCTTAGTATAACTCAGGCTCTTAACTATGCCTACCGGATTTAATCGAACCTAGGCCGGCCTTGATTCTACGCCGCCCTCCACGATTCGGAAGGTTAGAAAATAAAAACACAAGCTGCTATCGAATGGAATCTGACCATAATGAATTGCAAACGACAGCGGCCACAAAAAGCAAAAACACGTTTCACCAATGTCCAATACTAGCAGCCGCGCACTTGCCCCGGCTCGCTGCAGGCAACACTGTACCGACACCACTCGTCGATGCCATTACGTGGGCATCTCCGTGCACGGCGCAGGGGCGCTGGGTGGCCGAACGACACGTGGAGGTAAGGTGAAGTGAAGCGACAGCACGAGGTAGATAAGAAAGCAAGTCGCCAGCGCCCAAAGTGGTGACAACGTAGGTATTAAAGTCTAAGCGAGACTGCGTCTTGGCGTGAAACACGGGGTCAAATGCTTCGCCTAGTTTGCTCCCAAAAAGTCAGGTTTCGCCGAAGCAGCGGTTGCGATAGCACATTAGTGGACAGCTAGCGATACGAAGTAAGTGTAGTAGCTTGATGGGCCGTATAGACTAGTAATCATAGACACACTAAATTAACAAGCATGGTGTCACGCACGCACAAGCAAACATGAACATATCTCACTCGACCGCAGAGACTGCTTGTGAAAATGCTGGAGAGAGGAAGCGCGACAGCAGCAGCGATGATGTTAAAAACCTAATTCAAACATAGGTGTTCGGGGCACGCAGGCCCCTGGGCCCCCGCACGACCGTACTCCACTCAAGTGTTTATGTTCCGTAGGTCCATAACACTGGCAGCCCGGCTGGTCGCGATGGTCTGCGTTGCCGGGTCCTCAGAGCGGAGCACGGTCTCCCAGTCCTCCCACGATGTCAGGTGCTCCAGGCCCCGCGGGGGAAGGTCCGTGGCGCAAAGCGAGAGTATGTGTATGGCGGATGCGAACAATTCGGGACAGAGGGCGCAGGCGGGGGTGGGGACAGAGGGATGGTAATGGGATAGGGTGACAGGGTAGGGGAGTGTGTGGGTCTGGAGTCACCTCCGAAGTGTCGCATGTCTGTTGTCTAGGGATGGGTGAGGGGGGGGGGGTAGATCTGACGTGCGGCTCTATAAGCTTGCGTCACATTGCTGAAAGAGTGCATGCGCTCCTTCGTGAATCCCGGATCGGAGGTCACTTGAGCCCGGTTAATAGAACCTCGAGCTAAAAGGTTGGCAGCCTCGTTTCCGGGATTCCCGGAGTGCGCAGGCACCCATATCAGCTCCACATGGCGGGGTGGAGGTGCAACGGGCGAGTCCAGTATGCAAAAAGCCGGAACTCGGCCCCATGCAAAATTTAGTATAGCTGTTTTTGAATCTGTTATTATGTACCGGGCTTCCGTATGGATGATGGCAATGGCAATCGCAGCTTCCCCTGCAGCTTCTGGGGAAGTGTTTGGGGGGAGGGTTAGTGTGATGAGTGGGAAGAGGGAGGAGTCTACCACGGCGGCAACCGCTTGCTCTCCCATGCATGCGGCGTCCACCCACACGGCGTCCGCTTCGGGGCCGTAATAGCGATGGAGCGCATTAGCTCGAGCTCGGCGGCGCTCCTCGTGATGTTGTGGGTGCATGTTCCTCGGGAGCGGCTTAATAAGAAGCTCCCGGTGGATGTGGCGGGGAGTGGCGAGTAGTGTAGGGTCGTTGGCCGGTATCCGGATCCCGAGGGAGTCCAGGATGTGCCGCCCAGTCGATGTCTTTGTCAGGCAAATGTATTGCGCCTGTCCGTGGGCTTCTACAAGTTCCCCGATAGTGTTGTGGAGGCCCAGACCGAGTAATTGGTCTGTGGGTGTGTTAATGGGTAGTTTTAGTGCTACATTGTACGCCTTGCGTATTAAGGTATCTAGGGCATTAGTGTCGTGTCGGGATAAGTGTAAATATGGGGTTGTGTAAAGCACACGGCTGAGGACGAAGGCATGGATGAGGCGACATAGGTCGCGCTCCTCCATGCCTCTGTGATTGGCTGAAACCCGGCGAATGAGGTGTGAAATCGCACCTGCAATCTGCTTGAGTTTCTTCAGGGTGGTGGTGTTTTTACCATCACTCTGGATATGGAGTCCCAGTATGCGGAGGGTTTCAATATCCGGAACTGGGCGTCCGTCCAGCTCGATCGGGATGGGGGAGCATGGGGAGAAGCGATTACGAGGTCTGATGAGTAGTAGTCTGGATTTTTCTGGGGAGCAAGAAAGACCGATACTGGCAGCGTAATTTTGGGTCAGGCTGGCTTCAGACTGGAGAGTGTCCTCTATGCCGCCGTCGCTGCCGTGGGTAGTCCACAGCGTGATGTCGTAGGCATAGAGGTTGTGTTTGAGATGGGGTATGATTGCCAATTGTCGGGCCAGGGGGATTAGGGTGACATTCAATAGAAAGGGGGACAGAACGGACCCTTGCGCGGTGCCAGCACTCCGCAAAGTAAAAGAGAGGGAGGTAAGTGGACCAAAGTGTATCTCAGTCGTATGGTCGGTCAGGAATGCTTGAATGTAGGTGTACGTACGTGCACCTACATTCAGTGGCGAGAGGGCAGTCATGATCGCTTGGTGTTCTACGCGATCAAAGGCTTTGGAAAGGTCCAAAGCCAAGACTGCCTTTTTGTGTGACCCAGGATAAGGGGGTCGAAAATGTCGTGCGTTAGTTGTAGCATGGCATTCTGCGCGGATAAATCGGGGCGGAAGCCCACCATGCTATGAGGGTACAGGTCGTTTTCCGCCATGTGTTGTGTGAGTCTCGATAATAGTACATGTTCGAAAAGCTTTCCGAGCCATGAGATTAGCGAGATCGGACGAAGGTTTTGGAGTGTAAGTGGTTTGTTGGGTCTGGGTATGAAAATGACCTTCGCATGACGCCAGGACTGGGGGAGGGTGCCCTCCCTCCAACACTGATTGAAGTAGTCCGTAATCTGTGTGATGGATTGATCATCCAGATTACGAAGCATGAATTTGGTTACCTGGTAGGCGCCAGGTGCGGAGCTGGCACAGAGAGTCAGGAGGGCCGCTCTGACTTCCGTCTCCATTATTTCCGTGTCGAGTGTGGGGCTGGGCTGCCCTATTAGCGAGGCAAGCGAGTCGGTGTGCCTGGGGTGGTGTAGGTTTTTTGAAGTGTGTCTATAAGGCTGTCAGGGTTGTCTATGTGTGCGTGGATGAGTCTTGTCACATGGTGTTGTGTTGCTGTTTTTGTCTGCGTCGGATCTATAAGGTGGCGGAGGAGTTGCCAGGCCCGCTTGGTGGACAAGTTCCCAGCAATGCCGTCGCATATCTGGCCCCAGTTGGACCGGCAGAGCTCCTCAGAATGTTTTTGGATTTGGGTTTGCAGCGTAGCCAGCGGCTTTATAAGTGTCCTGTTTAGCTTATTCCTCTTCCACCGTTCTAAGAGGCTGTGATGTTGGGTGACTAATGTAGGGGTTTCTGTAGGGGTATCAATGATTTTTGTGTTGCGTTGGACGTTATCCTGGAGTGATTTCACCCAGGTGTCGATATCGGAAATAGGGGTATCAGAGCGGGCCGCCCAAGTGGTGCGGAGAGAGCCCCAGTTTATGAGTTTGTGTGTCATGTAAGTGTGACGGGGTTGTTTGTTTGGGACAGTGACCTGTATAATGTAATGATCACTGCCTAGTGTGTATTGTGTTCTCGTCCAGGTGACGCCTCGGAGGGAGTGGGTCAGCACCAGGTCCGGGCTGGTGTCCATACTGACGCCATTGCCGATCCGAGTGGGCATCAGGAAATTGTTGTGTATGGTGAGGTGGAGGTTCTGGAGGAGCAGCCAGAGCCTGCGACCTAGGTGTGTTGTTGTTTTGTATCCCCAGTCTGTACGTTGACTGTTGAAGTCTCCGCCGACTAACAGGAGGTGCTTTCCTACCAGCCAGTGGACCGATCGAAGTAGGGACTCTAGAGACGCCATCGGGTGTGATGTGAGGTGATAAATGTTGACAATGAATATGGATGGTAACGTGTGTTTATGGCGTATTATTTCAGTGATCACGCAGGGAGTCTCTGAAGCGATATGGTGTACCCTGTGAGTGATGCTACGGAGTATGAGTGTGGACGCACTGGGTTTGTCTGTGGCGTCCGAATGTACCGATGTGTAGCTGGGAAGTGTTGCGCAATGTGCAGCGCCTTGGAGTAAAAGTGTTTGGGGCTGAGGAGTGAGAGTGGGAAGTAAAAGCTGCAGAGGTGCACGCTTGCCCCGGAGGCCACGGCAATTCCAAGTTAAAATTTGTAGGTTATTATTTCCCCGCGCCGCCATACTGGAGCGTGGGGTTGGGGAGAGTGGGGTTAGTTCCGTGTCCATTGGAATGTGTTGGTCAGGAGGGGTGAATTGTGTAGGCTGAGGGGTGGGTTGCGAGGGTATGGAAGGGCGCATTTGTGTGAAACGGTGTTCTATGTTTTCGAGCATCTTGTTAAGTATAACATCCATGCGTTGCTCTAATTTCTCCGTGAGGGTTTCTACGAGGTGAGTTTGGTCTCGAGGCGTGTTTCGAGTTCTTGTAGTTTACGATCGAATGTAGCCTCAAGCGCTGCGAGTTTGGCATCTATATCTATCAACTGAGGTGGTGGTATTTCCTGTGTGGTTCGCTGTTTTTTCGTGGGAGGTGTGCTGGGAGATTCCGTCTCGGGGTTCGAGTAGAGTTAGGGAGGCCTGATGTGTCGGGGTTGGGTATGGACGTGGGAAGCAAGGCGACTTACCTCTTCCCTGAGGGCCCGGAGCTCCCCTTCCTGTTGTACCGCTTCGGGAGGCTGGTTGAGCGGGAGGGTATGTCTTCCGGCGGCCAGGTCGGCCCATGTGAGATGTCGAGTGTCCGAAGGGCGAGATGCTGTGCTGCCGGAGCATCGACACGGGCTGGGACTGGATCGATGATGTTGATGATGTTCTGTCTTCTTTTAAGTGGACCGCGGCTGGCGTGTAGTAGGACTTCTTCGATTTGCTTTGCATCCATTTGTTCCGGTCAGGTATACTCCACCGCAGAGAATGCATTGTGGAGCACAGGTTGAGGGGTCCACTCTTTCATGAGTTTCGCCACATCTTGGGCATTTGTGGGAGCGGGTCAGGGTACATACATCTGCTCGATGTCCTGGTTTTCTGCAGTTCGCACAGGCGTCGATGTGTCCCCGGTATATCTATAGATCGTGCATAGGTGGACACCGCCGCCGTAGATGATTTTCCTCGGAACTGGTCCGTAGGCGAAGGTGGTAAGGGTTGAGCGTGTTTTCCCCATACCTCGGGCATCAATGATGGGGACTTCGGAATTTCGGGCCTGAAGGTCTGCGGTGACCTCGCTGGAGGTTTCATTCCAAAATGCGTTCGTGATCACTCCGCGCACCGCCCCGGCTAGGTGGGGCGATGTAGGCTGTGATAGTATATTTTCGGTCGCGAAGTGTAATTTCCTTGAGATTGACGAGTTTGATGGCGGTCTCTTGGCACGTGGTGGCGATGGTGCACGTGTTGTTTGTGGGATGCACTCGGATCTGGATGTCTTGTTGGCCTTGTAGCTGCGCTGCTTGCATGATTGTGGCGAGTAGCGAGCGCGGTGGGATGCCGAGAAGCGCGAGCCCTCCCTGCGATCTGTAGACAATTTCGTAAGCGTCGGCAGGCAACGGCGCGAGTTGGCGACCTTTGAACGCTGCTGCTCTCGCAGCGCGCAGCTGTTCTTGGCGCGGCTGGAACGCGGGCGGCGATGACGTCGTGGCGTTTGCGTTCTGTGGCGTCGCCATGCTGGATCCTGGGCATGCGGGAGACGGTTTGGAGGCTCCGGTCGTGTTCCGACGGGACGCGTGCATGGACAGGACATGCTTCCAGTCTCGAGGGTTGTATTCGGACGCGTTCAAGTCCTCTGCGCACACTGTGACCTGCATACTGGAGTCCGGGAAGTGGCCGGGAGAGGCCTAGTGCGACGGCTGCGCCGCTGCCAGAAAGGAAGGCTGACGGCTCAGCCGGAGAGCGTCGGATCTCCAAAAATGTGGGGTCCACGGGAAGCTCTCACCTTGCTGCGTTGATTGAGGTAGGCCGTGGAGTTCCACGGCGGGTTCGCTGACCGCTGAACAGGTCTGTGTGCGGAGCCGATGCGGAGCGCGTCCGCCTTTGTAGATGACAATGCGTCCTCCGCAGGAGCGAGTGAATATACCTTTTTCCTGAGTCCCGCGTCAACGCGAACTAAGCGTCGAAAGCACAGCACATACGTAGGTAGCACCGCAAGCAGCACTCGGGGCACTTTGTCCACATCGCAGATCGCTTTTAGGACAAGGCGCACGCGCATGCGCGCCGTGCGCTTTAGCCGCGAGAGTAACACCCCCGCCCCGGTGACTCGAGCGACGGAAGACTGGGCGCTTACTTCTCGCTTCCCTTCCCTTGAGCGCATTAGGTTGAGCCGCGATCGTCGGGTGACCCTTTCGTTTCACTCGCACCTACAGCAACTGCGCGCGGCTAAGATATAATTGGCATGAAAAGTTACAGAACCGCTAGTTGCGGATTTCGCTCTCACCCCGGACGAAGCTCTATAAACGCGACAAACCCGCCGTGGTTGCTCAGTGGGTATGGTGTTGGGCTGCTGAGCACGAGGTCGCGGGATCAAATCCCGGCGACGGCGGCCGCATCTTGATAGGGGCGAAGACACCCGTGTCCTCCACTACGGCGTGCCTCATAATCATAAAGTGGTTATTGCAGGTTAAACCCCATAATTTAATTTTTAATGAACGCGAGAAGGTACACGTGAACCTATAGCACCATGCATGCTCACGTGCCCAATTTCGAGCCTTCTCGCGATATTTCGCGTGTATAAGCTCTGGACACGTCAGCGCCTACGTGCAACAGCATTTGCTTGCCTATGTGCAATTGTTGCTCGCAGACGCCCGACATGTCGGGTGCAAAGTCGCACATCATCTCGCAAAAATTTATTTCCTAAAGTACCACTTGTGATATACGGAGCGTTTGCGAAAAATTTACCAGCCACAGGCGCTATTTGGCGCTTTAATTGTGGACTATGCGCGGCGAGGCGATTGTATTTTCGTAAATTCGCTTATCTCGATTTCTCTGGAAATTTTCCCCGGTTTTCATTACTTCGAGTTAACTGGATTTTACTGCAGTCTGCACCCTGACACCCAGACACGTCGTCTGCTTGCCGTCACGGACCCGCGCAGACACGTAGTACGACACGCCTGCAAGGAGTATGGATGCAGGATATAGGAGGGTGTTGACTGCAACGGTTGCACGTGCGCTGAGTAATCAAAGGACTACCGTTTATTGCAGCTACCGCAATCATGCCGCACTCCATACGAAACTGGTGACTCCCGAAATCCACTCTTTGACTAAGGCATAATTATGCATGAGAGCGACGAATACGCGTGCACCAAATATCGCACGCACTGCAGAACACAACCCGGCGCGCAGCAGCAATACGTTTCAGGATCTGCTAAATCTGACCGCATTTAAACATGCAGTACATTCAAGCCTTCCACAATCGCAGCCCGCAACGGGTGCTGTGCATGAGAGACCAACAGAATGAAGAAAGTCTCCCTGCAAATGGAGACGGCTTTCGAGAGCATGTGAAACTGCGCAACAGCGAGAAGCCGCTCCAGGAATACCAGCCATTCATCCAGAACGTAAAAATGGCTGTCCCTACAGAAGAATGGATGCTCAAGCGTTACTTGCGGGGCAACTCCGCAGTAAAATCTGGTCGCTGAATGGACGCTAATGCTCGAAAGTGGTATAACAATCCTGGCACGAAAAACTTCATCGAAACGTCCTTGAGGCACAGTTACTAATCGCTAAAGAAGGCATAAGTGTGGTGCTATGTATGCACAGTTCACGTGGTTATGTTTGAAATCACCACGTGCCCAAAGTTCAGATTGGGGCGCGGTTCAGTTTCTGTAATCCGCGGCCGTTTGTTTCCTAAGGCAGGCACTGCTGTGTGAAGAAATCCTCCCGGGAAGTGCAGCCGAAGGTGGCGCCGAACTCCAGCATGTTGTGCAGCGGCAGCAGGCAGTTGGCGCGCGGAGACAGCGGACTCGGCCTCTGGTCCGCGTCGCAGGAGAGCAGACAGAAGCGGGCGAAGAACGCCGCCTGAGCCTCGGGCCACTGCTTCCGAAAGTTGTGGCCGGCCGCCAATCTGCCGTAGCTCGCCACCAGGGCGTCATACGCGAGCCGCAGGCCCTGGGCGCGGAGCACCATCTCTTGACGCTGCCGCTCGCCGCCGCCGCTGACCCGGCGCTCTAGACCTAGGTGGTTGTGCAGCCGTTCCAGGCACGCAGCGCTGATTCGGTACTGACGCATCGCTCCTCGAGTCCACCAGGCGTCGCTGTGTCGGTGGGAGTGTCTTCTCTGCAAATAGGAAGGTTGGCCGTTTCTTCAGAGCAGGCACCTGTCTGCAGCCGCTCTCACGTGAGTGCGGCGCTAGCGTATCGAATTTCCTCCCCGCGTGACGTCCTCATGCGATGCGCCGCCCACCACTACACATGAAACGCGTCAACCCTCGAGGAACGGCGCACAGAACCAACTTGCGCCTGCGTTTAGTGAACGCATCTCTTGTGTGAGCGGGGCGAGCAAGCGCCGGGCAGAGAGAGCAAACGCCGGAACTTCCGCTTTTGCTCTCCCTGCCCTTTCATGCGATTTGCTAGCCGTTTGCATCAATTCTAATAAAGCGATTACTACCCACATAGCTTTTTCTTGTAGCTAAGTCCAGCACGGGAAAAACAAAACTAAGATAAAGAAAACTGCCGCAGTTGCGCCCGAAAGGCGAAGCATCGATTGCGATAGCAAATTATTACACAGTTATACGAAGAAAGTGTAGCAGTTTTATCGGCCGTATAACCTTGAAAGCATTCGCTCACTGACTAACAGACATGGTGTCACGCGCGCCACAGGCATGCATGAACAAATCTCACGTTATGACTGCGGAAAAACGCAGGCGTGAAGATGAGCGGCAGCAGCAGGGACCAAATTGCCCCTCGTGCTGCATCTCGTTTCAACGCGAACTAAGCGGCAAGAACACAGCGCACACGAAGCCATCAGCCCTCGGCACGCCTTGACTCTGTACCCGCCGGAGATAGCTTTCAAGAAAGGGCGCGCGCTGCCGCGTGCAGACGCGCCGTGCGCAGCCGTCGCCGGAGTAATACCCTTCCCCACTGCTGCCTTGCGCGCGATGGAAGACGGCGCGCCTCCTTTTTGCCTTCCTTCGCATGGATGTCCCATTTGATGATCGCTCTGTCTGAAGCGGTAACGTTCTGACTGGTGTTGTAGAAGTCGCGGGTCGCTTTTTTTCGCCGCAAAGATAGAGTAGTACCCCTCCTCCCTGCTGCCTTGCGCGCGATGGAGGACGGCGAGCCTCCTTTTCGCCTTCCTTCACTGCTCGCGCGAGGTGAAGCCAACAAATTTCTCGGCTCACCCTCGAACGCACCCGCTGTATATGGCCAGCATGCGGCCGCGATATCATCGCACTCGAACTTCATACGGAACAACACGGCGATGGCGACGGTGGACATGCGCCTGGAGTGTCCATATAATTTATATCTCAATAAAGAACACTACAGATCAATTATAAACAAAGTAGAATCTGTTTCGAAGAAACCAGATCAAAGGATGGTCACAGCTTACGAAGGTGCAAGCGGACACAAGAGCCGCGTTTACAGGAAGAAACCAATAAAGCGAAAACTTCCATTCACAAACCCCCTCCCTGCACATTCAAGAACCGCGACATAGTGTCTGATATAACAAAACCAAAAAATACTGACTTATAGCTGTGGCTAATTACGTTTCAATGAGCTGCAGTAGAGAGTACTAGCCTGTCCGCAATCGCAATTCCAGTTTACGGAATTCCACTTTACAGTTTGTAATATTTGCTAAGTGATCGCGTTATGGCGCAAATCTTTAACCACAGAGGACACAGATCCAATATGGCAGTGATCAACCATGTTCTGTTTATCTGCAGCTCTAAAGAGTTCGGACGCGACATATTCGTTGGCATGCAGTTCGTTTTCGTCGAGAACACCCATGCGAAAAAAAACTTGCGCACATATGACGCACGTTTTGGGAATCCATGTGAAGCAAAGCTTTCGTGAGGTGGTTAATTAAGTGCTATAAAACTGATCGCACTCGGTAAAGGGTGTAGCAGCACAGCGAGTACCTACTTGTCCAGCAAATCGGCAAGACGTGGAAGCACCCACCATGCGGACCAGGTGAACCACGCGACCAGGGAATACCTTGTCTCGGTGATTTTCCCACTTTTCTTCACGCTATCTATTACTAATGCGCTACTTGAAGGGGCGGCATATTTTGCTAGGCGAGAGGCCAACTGAGCAGAGGCGCGAAATCTCAATAACTAATGCAAACGAAGGTTAGTTTTATTAAAGAAATCATGCGCTTGAACATGTATATTTGTTGCGGTGAGAGCATTTATTTACTATTGATTGTTTTATGGCACAATTTCGCGAAAATCATAGCCCAAAACCGGCACACTTGTAAAGGTAGTGTATAGATTAGGCTACATGTTAGCCGATTTAGTATAAGAGAGGTGTGCTGCGTATGAGCTATTCGACGTGAAAACAGCAACAGCAGAAGGAGCAGTAGCAACGTTCGTCAAAGCACAGAAACCTTGGTTTAGGTTGATTCGCTTTCAGAAAAGCATTCTTAACCCATTGTTGTTGTCCGACGAAGCGTCACGAGATGTGGATAGTACCGTCCGCGGCTCCTGTAAAGCGGTAATCCGCGAACGGTAATACGTTCACAGATAAGCTCAACATCTCAAACAGGTAGTTTGAGCTTTTCCTTAAACGTACTACCACTTCAGAAATAGCGGGGTACCGGAGCGGTATACGCCGGCAACAAAGCCGGTAGCGATCTCTCGTGACGCAGAGTTAAGCGAGAATACACGCAAAGCCAATAGTAGTGGCCTATTATAACTTGCCTAACTGCTGGTGTAAAGCTTCGGTGGCGTCGTAATCCTTAGCTTTCCGTTATACTTTTCTTTCGGCGACAACCCTCGCGCAACACAATAGCGTCTAAAAAGAGTCGTAGTCGGACAGAGAGTCACAACGTGTCGTCACCAGCAGTAGCCGCGCATAGCTTCGGTAAGCCGGAAATCAGCGAGCGGTCACATACGTTCACGGATAACTTCAAACCCTACACGACGACGCTCGTACCGACTCCTCCGCTGACAAAAGCACCGGCGCGACGACCTCCGCTATTGCTGTGGCCAACAGCGCCCCGACCGTGGCGTAGTTGAAGTGCGCCGGCACGCCGACCGGGTACAAGTACGGGGCCTGCTGGTACAGCGTGGGAACCACGACGGCCGACGTGGGCCACGAGTACGCCAGCTCGCCGCGCCGCTCCCAGAGCGGGACCGCGAGCTCCTCTCGGGTCGGGGGACTGCGAAGGCGAACTTCGTGAACGAACGCCGTGACCTTGACGAAGAGTTCGACGAAGGTGTCGTTCCACTCGGCGAGGTCGTCGACCACTCGAGCGTAGCGGTTCGCGCCGTCGTTGATCAACGCAGCCATCGACTGCGTTGTCGCAGACAAGGACCATGCGAGCTTAGTTGTCAGGTCGACGGGTAGATAGTACGCAACTTTTCGAATGAAAGTCGGAGCCGTATGCTGGATAACGTTTCGTTTTCATGAGTTGTGATCATCCTTCATGCCATGTTTAGAGTTTCTGGCTCGCCTAGGGAAATAGGATTTCAGCCCTCAATATACATGCCGTAAGCTAAAGAAAAAAGTTTTTAGACGGTCGGCAGCGCCTAGTGCGATGCACATGCTTGTCTTGGTTTCTCCGAACGAGCAATTATAAGCGTTATGCGCTCTTCTTAATGAAACTAGCTTACAGTGACTACGTGAGCACGAACCAATTAGCGCTTTGTGTTTCTTGTGGCCTTTCTTGTGTCAGTGTCTGTAAGCGCTAAATCCAAGTACACTACGAACAACCAATGAAGCTGTTCCAGTCCATTTGCTTTCCTTTCCTTTTGCCTTTTGCAGTTGTGTACCAACTAATCCAACATCGCACTTTCATTGAAATGATTCCAAATCGTGCAATGACCTCCGAGATCAGGCACTCGCAATATAATTTAGCGGGCCACGGTCAAGCTCTGCAGGTCAAGTACGAAACGATATCAGTGGTTTGTCAAAGTTTTCCCGAGCAGCAGTTACACGCAAAAAAGAATGGACCCTCATAGCACTGAACTAACAACTGAACCATTGTTATCCTTAACGCAGGTATAAATGTGGTTTACATCAGGAGAACAAGAAGAAATGCGGACAGCAGAACAAATGGACAAAAATGTAATCTGCGCACGCAAGCATCCCGGCACACCAAAATTTAAACTGCCAGTAAGAATGTGAGATTAAGAAAGAAAGAAAAAATTCGGGCATAACTTATCTACGTTGACTAGCATAGTCAACGCAGTCTATCCAAGTCATTATAGTCTTCCCACTGCGGGTGCGTTGTAGAAACATCGTCTTCACGACTTACGCACTTAACCTAGAAGAGAACTAAAATCATTCATAATAAATACTTACTGAAACTCTCCTTGTTTTTTTTTTTCGTCTTGTTTTTGAGTTTTTTTTTAATTTTTTAATTTTATTCCGTTTTTTTTTATACCGTCTTGCTGTTAACAAGTGTTCTTATTACTCATATGATATAAACATGTTTTGATATTACTCTTCGCTCTCATCTGTACTACTGTTGCTTTATACATTGTATAACATCATGAGTGTCTTTAGCAGGAGGTCCCGATACAGTCTTTGACTATGGGACCTCCTTATGTATACTACGCACATGCAATTATCTGTATTTTTACTAATAAATAAATAAATAAATAAATAAATAAATAAATAAACCACCTAATTGACATTGCCAAAACTTACATAACCACTGGCGTTAAAGTAGAAAAATGCTTGTTTTTCGTCCACTCTAATTTAAATCAGGTAATTTAATTTCCTCTCTGCTTTCCCTCGCTTCATTGTCTGTTGGCTTTATGTGATTTTGTCCAGCGAAAATCCATCCACGCGTTTCCCTTTCTACTTCTTCATTCTGTATGTCCCCTTCGTATCTTGAGTGCGATGTGGTAGCTGGCATCTGTGGACCTAGCTATTTGACAGCAGAAGCCTCACTTTAAAAAAAAATGATGAATATATCTTGCTCTGTGCAAACTAAGGCGATTAGCGCAGTAAGCCGAGTTCGTCAATGAGACAAAAAAACATATGAGACAAGAAAATGTACATTGTCCGGTTAGATTACCCATTCCCAACGTCTATATTTTTTTTTCGCATGGCCTCCGAGATTGGGCGTGCTGGCAGGTATTGCTGGGGCCTTCGCATTCACACGGAGAGAGCTCAGTGCTGGGCGTGGCCGCCTTCATCGCCGAACCGCGGCGCTCGCAACCAAGTTATTTGTTTTTTGTTTGTTTTTTTCAAGCGTCGGAGAGCCTTTCAGAAACTCCGGTATTGTGGCTGCGGCTTGGATAAGGCAAGAAAAAAAGTTTTCGCGCCGCTGTGTGGCTTCTTACTGATGTAGAAACGACAGCTGTCGGTCTACGAGGAGCACGCTGGCGCCTATTTATCTTCAAATGCGTTTTTATTTTTTTGTTAAGCGCAAACTACCACCACATTCGCGTTCGAAGACTTCGCAATGTGCCGGAAACGCGCTAGGCTTCTCAATTCGTGGGTTATGTGGACGTTTATCGTTATGTGAGCTGGTGTCAATGTTGCGAGCGAGTCGCCCGCTGGTGCCGGCGCTTCTTTTTGTCGATGCGTTTCGCCGTCGTGGTAGGTTCGTGAAGCAAGATGTACAGCATGATCCACTCATGGAAGCATCCTGCAGTAGTTCGCGTACTTAGATTTAGGCGCAAGTTAGAGAACCCCCACGTGATCAAAACCAAACCGGAATTTCCACCACGGCGTGCTTGATAACCATATGGTGTTTTTTGCTCGTACGTACACCTTAGACTTTCCTTTCTTTTTCGCCTCAATCGCCACAGTAAGGCATTGTCGTGCTAAGTCGCCAGCTTTATTGGGGGTCACATTGTCATTTCCCTCCTAAATATTAAAACCCGTTTTCTGGCAGGAACCAGTGTTGCACGTATTGACATTTATCAGCTGACAAGGCAAGGTATTGAAAAGTATAATACGGCAGTAGAGAAAGAATTTGTTATGCTTGTATATTACGCTTGTCTCTGCAGCTGGTCTCTACATTGTCAGAAAATGAACAAACCTATCCTGAAAAATTAGGATTCCATTCGTCTAAACGCAAACTTGAGGTGAGTTTGAAAGTGGTAAAATTGGTGAAGTGCGACTGAAACGTGAAACGGCACAAGGAATGCTTAAGCTAAGGCGCTGCAATCTTTAAGAAAGATTATTTTTTGTAATAAAAAAATCTGTGTTCTGCTGCGTTAATTCGGGAGGGGGTAGGGGGGAGGGGAGGAGGGCCTGCTGCGGGCCGCAGTCTCAAGGCTAGCTGGAGCGAGAAATTGTGCACGAAGCGTGAAACGATAACTTATGCCATTATTTACTCGTAATTGACACCCCAGCCGGCATAATCCGTAACTAAAAAAATAGCAATTATTCAAATGTTAGATACATCGAACAGAAAAATACTAATCACTTTTCCGCATGCCTGCTTACGGTATGTTTATTTTTATACAGCGAAGCTGTTAAGGGCTACTGTTTCTGTCTGCGTTCTCAGTGCAGTTGAACTTGGCCCTCTTTTGATTGATTGATTGATTGATTGATTGATTGATTGATTGATTGATTGATTGATTGATTGATTGATTGATTGATTGATTGATTGATTGATTGACGAGGACAGCGTCACTGTCCTCGGTAAGCAGTTCAATGATCACCGTCTGAATGGGTGAGTGAGTGAGTGAGTGAGTGAGTGAGTGAGTGAGTGAGTGAGTGAGTGAGTGAGTGAGTGAGTGAGTGAGTGAGTGAGTGAGTGAGTGAGTGAGTGAGTGAGTGAGTGAGTGAGTGAGTGAGTGAGTGTTGGGTTGACCATCCGGAAACAACGGTGAGGTTACGAGACATGCAGTAGCAGAGAGCCTTCGGATAATTTTTATCCCATAGGGTTCTTTACAGCGCACATAAGTCTAACAACACAAGCGTTTTCGCATTTCGCTCCCATCGATATGCGGCCACCTCGGCCGGGGAATGGGACAGGCGACTTCCTGGTTTTGTTAGAGTGACGAACGTTTGTACTTACCGACATATCTCGGGAGGTAACCACGAGTCCCACCGTTCTGATCTTCTCGTGGGCGGCCCGGCGCAACGACGTGGTGAGCCACTTGAGCATGGTGGTGTCGTGCGATGTCTTTTTCAGTTCGTCGAACATGGCCTCGACGACGTCCTCAGATCGGCGAACCTGCTGGGCGCTTGCCACGAACCGCGGCCACAAAGAGGCCAAGGTCCTCTGCACCAGGGCAACGCAAAATCGCTCCTGGTCTTCGGGATCCGGCGAGAGGCGCCTTCTGGACAGCTCCAGCGAGAGTACTTCGGCATCCAGATGCGAGGCCAGGTACAACGCGGTTTGCTGGATGCCGCCATTGGAGGTCATTTCGCGGAACGCCCGCCGGAAGCCAGTTGCTTCATTGGCTATAGCGATGTCCGACAAGAACAAACCGTTCTTTCCAAAACGCACAAGCACATCTTGAACCTTTCGGGCCCATGCTGTTGCGTTCGCGTCGGGGACGAGGTCGTCTAGAAACTCCTCCAAGGGCCCATTCACGTCGCCTTCTTCCGCGCTTCGAGAGGAGTTGCGGTTGGCGTCAAGTTGGCCCTGGACGAGGTCGTCCATCCTCAGGATCGTGTTGAGGCCCTGGTCATCGTATTTCCCGACGCTTCGCAGACTGGACACCAGATCGCGGCGGTCACCGGTGGTCGTGAGTTTATGGAGCAGCGACGTTCCGCTCGAAAGCCGCAGCACGGCGTCGCTGTCCTCGGTGAACAGTTCGATGATGAGCACCGTGTGGAAACCGACGAGCAGCGACGTCCGCACCAGGAGCTCGACGAGCTTGTCGTAGCTGCTCGAGTCGCGGATCTCGGTCCATTTCAGCTGGCTCCGCGCCGACTCGAGCGTTGCTGCGAACGCGGCCGGGTCGGAACTCGCCGACGCGTATCGATGGCACTCCCGGTAGACGATGCGTGCCAGACGCAGATCTGCCGGAACATCTGCGACGGCGTTGTTTCAAGGGTACAAATGAGGACACGCATCGAAAGTTTACCAAGAAAATTTATCTGCGCCTGAAACACGGGCTGGGTTAGTTGACCGAACAAGCGCATCATTGTTTCCCGCGGTAAAAAAGTTTTCACGAACCAGTCGGAGAAGAAAGGCGATAAACCAACAATGGAGTTTTACCGAAGCAGTAAATCTGCGGGCAAGAAAAAGAAAGCCGAAAAATATTATGCGCCATTCCACTCTGTGACGGTGGATCACCAGCGAAGCTGTGTAGCACACGACAAAGAGGTGACACAGAATTTGTAACGAAGGTACGAATGCATATATTGTCTTGATTGGTGGTCATCGTTACGAAAGGCACGCACACATTTATTTGCGTGCATTCCCGCCCATTCGCCTTATACATTCTTTATAGACATTGGTTATTACATTCGGGTTCTCATTTTGCGATATATTGAAGCAAAGAATATGAGACCGCAATCACCGAACCGACTGCCAATGGGCCAGTGCCGTCAGCGCCTTCGCAGAGCAAGGAGCAGAATGTGAACGCTGGCATGATGAGTGGTAACGGCGTCAGCTGTGGAAGAAGACGACGACGAACGCGAGAGCAGTGACACGAGCCTTTGTTGATGATGGTAGTTGATGTTGATGATGATATTGATGATGATAGTCATAGACTGATGGAACATGGTTATAGCGGCACATTCGAAGACGGGACACCGAAAGAATGCGCGGAGAACAGTTGTCCTCCGCGCATCCTTTCTGTGTCCCGTCCTCACACCATGCTCCATCAAGCCAAGTAGGCCATCTAACTCTCTTAATCGTATCCAGCAATGTGGAGGACAGAGGCAAGGAAAGCCTCGCTTAAATTTCGAAGATTCATGGAACCAAAATGTACCACGCTTGCGTGTCAAAGTACAACTGTGATAATCCACCTCCTCCTCCGACATACCACTTGAAGGCATGCTGATGAAAGCATCGCTTTCTCGTGTGCAGATAAGCTTGCGGTGTGACCAAAAACGCGTGCAGCATCAAAAGAGCGGGAAGGATTGACACCTTCAGCAGTGATAGGGCATTTCTTCCTTTTTTTTTCGACCGTGCCTCGTACTTCGATTAAACGTGTCCTGCGTCAAAAAGCAGACAAACATCAAGGATTTGGAAACATTCCGTTGGTACCTCAGACGTAAGCATCAGACGCGATGAACGTCCGAGTCCATTGAATCCCTGACTGTTGACCCCACGAATAAATTCTTAAAGTGTCTCTGCTTTGTAACTCGCGACATGTGTGCTGCAGGTTCCAGCCACATCCTAAAAAGTAATAGATAGGATGATTGTCTTTCTAAAGTCATGAAACGAGGAATCGCTGTAAGTTGTTGTGCTGGCTGCTCCTTGCAAGTCTCAAAAGCACCAGGTGGCCATGACTTGGGCTGACAAACTGGAACGCCTACTGACTGCAGGCTTTTCACAGGAAACGGCCGCGGAGGTCGCTGAAAACCTCATCAACGAGATCAAGGCCAGCGGTGATGAAGCGCAAGTTCATAATGAACGGTGTTGCGTTTCGCCTGCGACACGTGGTTTTGCCGGCGCGACTGCGGCGGGGCGGCAGACATTTTGGCCCGATCGTCGTCGCCACAACACTCATCGCCAGGTGTTTCCAGGCGCGACTGCGGCGATGCGACCGCCTAGGGATCATCCTCGCATTCCAGTCATTGTGCCCGAAACAGGCGATGCCAAAGCAGGGATCTCATTCCAGTCATTGTGCCCGAAACAGGCGATGCCAAAGCAGGGATCTCGTTCCAGTCATTATGCCCGAAACAGGCGATGCCAAAGCAGGGACCATCCTCTCATTACAGTCATTGTGTCCGACCGGCAGCGCCACGACAGGGTGCTACGAGATCGTGCTCGACATGGTGCTACGGCATCGCTACGACAGTGTGCGTCACCATTAGCCCATTGTACATTCACGTGCTCGTCTTTTGAGGGGTTCCTTCTTGCCCTCAACTGCGAGAGTATAAAAACAGCTGCCCCCGGACGCCAAAAGAGAGGGCTCCGATTTCTTCTGTTGAGTGAAGTGCTCTCCCGTCTCTCTACTTCGGTCAAACCTGACCGCCAACTCTTTGCGATGTTAAAATAAACAAGTTGTTTCGTTGTTACCAGTCGACTCATGCTTTGCCGGGACCTTCGGATGCTTCCAGTTGTACCCCAGGCCGCCAGGCCAACGCTACCCTTGGGGCTTGCGACCCAGGTACAACCACGGGCGTCAGCGCCGAGTTCCCAACAGATCGTACCAGCAGTCGGATCCAAACATCTGGTGGCAGCGGTGGGATCGCGACAACGGAGGCCAGCAGCGAAGAGATGCAGTTGACTGTATGCTGAGCAGCTCAACGACGATCCGGGAGCAGTGCAACGAGCCCTGTGTGACGACTGGTTGCCTGCAGCGGAACGACTGCGCGGAATTCCTGCCTGCGAGGTTTGGTGAGTGCGGGACTTTCTTCTTCTGAGCTTTGCCAGGCTTTTTGTTAGTGTCAGAAACAGAGCTGGTAATTGTGGTTGTCGTTGCTGCCGGGTTAGTTTGCGGCAAGACAATAATAAGCAGTAGAGAAAGCAGCATTCAGAGCAGCCATGGATTTGAAGTCGTTGCGCAAACCGAAATTGTTGGAGCTTGCAAGAGAGTTGGGTCTGGATGTCTCAGACAAACTCAGAAAACCAGAACTGCTAAAGGCTATTCTTGAGTTAGAGGCTGAGGATGACGAGCTGTCGGAATGCCTTGAGACTATTGAGGAGAGGTCAAAAAGACAGGAGCGCGAACTTAAAGAGCAAAAAGAGAAACAGGAGCGCGAACTTAAAGAACAGAAAGAAAAAGAAGAGCGTGAACGTAAAGAACAGAAAGAGCGAGAGCAACAAGAGAAAAAAGAAGAGCGCGAACACGCTTTGGAAATGAAGCGTCTCGAGGTAGAGATGGAACGCGCTCGTAATGGAAGTCAGGCACACGGTGCAGGAGAACGAGTATTGTTCAAAATGACTGACCTGATGCGGCCGTTTAAGCTTGGAGAGGACATTGGTTTGTTCCTGGTTAACTTTGAGCGAACGTGCGAGAAGCAGGGGTTCTCTCGGGAAACGTGGCCACAGCGCTTGCTCACTTTGTTACCCGGCGAGGCGGCCGACGTAGTCGCTCGCTTGGATAGAGAGGAAGCAGAGGATTTCGACACAGTGAAATCGAGTCTTCTAAAAAAGTACCGGCTGTCTGCGGAAGCGTTCCGTCGGAAGTTTCGGGAAAATGAGAAAGGCAAAAGTGAGTCATATACAGAGTTTGCGTATAGGCTTATGTCGAACATGCAGGAGTGGCTCAAAGAAGAGAAAGCGTTTGGTGACCACGATAAAGTTCTGCAGTGTTTCGGGCTAGAACAGTTTTATAGTCGGTTACCGGAGAACGTGCGATACTGGGTCTTGGATAGGCCAGACGTGAGTACGGTGGCTAGAGCCGCTGAGCTAGCCGAGGAGTTTGTGACGCGTCGAGCTCGCGGAGCTAAGGACGGTCAAAAGGGTGAATTTGGCTCGAAGTTTGAGAGGCCGAAGTTCACGCCCATGAGATTAAAGGGGGACACGCGTAGTGCGGATGCGAGCGAAAGCAGTCCGACCAAACGTAAAGAGACGGCGGCAGCCAAACGCAGAAAGCGGTTCGAGATGAGGCGAGCGCGCTTGTGTTATACGTGCCAGAAGCCGGGTCACTTTTCGGCGCAGTGTCCGGAAACAACACCAAAAGTTGTGTTTTTTTCAATAGGCAGCACTGACGAGAACATGAAGCTTCTCGAGCCTTACATGCGAGACCTCCTCGTGAACGGGAAAGAGTGCCGAGTGCTTCGCGATTCCGCAGCTACGATGGATGTAGTTCACCCATCTTACGTAGAACCCCATATGTTCACGGGCGAGTGCGCATGGATCAAGCAAGCCGTGGAAGCTCATAGCGTGTGTCTGCCGGTAGCAAAAGTGCTTATTGAAGGACCTTTCGGAGCGCTTGAGACAGAGGCGGCAGTGTCATCTATGCTGCCACCCCAGTACCCGTACCTATTTTCAAACAGGTCCGATCACCTCCTGCGCGAGAAGGGGCTTTTGTTTGGTGAAGCTAGTGTTCAGGCCTTAACCAGATCGAAGGTTCGGGAGCTCGCTGCAAAGGCGGTAGTTGCGGGGCCGACGTTATCAAACAACGAAAAAGGGTCAGAGGCGCAGCAAGCTGATATTCAGAGCACGCCCGAACTGAATAAACTTGAGTCTGTAACGTTAAAGGCGCCAGATACTGGAGAGGAAACGCCCGACGCGGGAAAGTTAGAAGAGCTATCTACTGATTTGCTCATCGCGCCTACGTCAGACGGACTTGATAGGTTGCTAAAAGTCAGCCGGACGGCTTTGATAGCCGAGCAAAAAAAGGATGGCAGCCTGGAAAACGTGCGCTGCAATGTCAAAGAAGGTATCGCCAGGAAAACTGCGCGTTTTGTGGAAAGAGGTGGAGTCCTGTACCGGAAGTATCTAGACCGAAGAGGAGTGGAGTTCGATCAGCTGGTCGTGCCTCAATGCTATCGTCAGGATCTGTTGCGCTTGTCACATGGGGGTTCGTGGTCCGGACACCTAGGAGTTAAGAAAACTAAGGACCGTCTCTTGCAAGAGTACTATTGGCCAGGGTGTTTTCGGGACGCAGACCATTTCGTGAGGACATGTGACACTTGTCAGCGGGTGGGCAAACCAGGGGACAAATCGAGGGCGCCGTTGAAATTGGTACCTATCATTACGGAGCCTTTTAGACGGCTCGTTATTGATACTGTGGGACCTCTGCCGGTAACAGCCACGGGGTACAGACACATTTTGACTGTGATCTGCCCAGCGACAAAGTTCCCTGAAGCAGTGCCGCTTAAAGAACTCAGCTCAGTTGAGATAGTTAATGCACTACTGTCCATATTTGCGCGAGTTGGTTTTCCTGCGGAAATCCAATCAGATCAGGGCACAGTGTTTACTAGCGCTTTGACGACAACTTTTCTCGAAAGGTGTGGGGTAAAGCTGTTACACAGCTCAGTGTACCACCCACAGTCGAATTCCGTTGAGAAGCTCCACTCCGTCATGAAGCGCGTGTTGAGAGCGTTGTGTTTTGAACATCGAACTGACTGGGAGCTGTGTCTGCCTGGGGTGATGTTTGCTTTAAGGACCGCGCCGCATGCGGCTACGGGGTTTTCGCCAGCTGAACTGGTGTACGGTCGCTCGCTTCGATCTCCGCTTCGCATGCTTCGAGAATCATGGGAAGGTAGGGGCGACGACCCAGTCGTGGTGGAGTACGTGCTTAAGCTCCTCGAACGCTTAAGAAGGGCACAGGAGTTGTCAGGTGAAGCAATGACAAAGGCCCAGCAGAGGGCCAAGGTTTATTATGATCGGACAGCCAGGGCCCGTCGTTTTGAGGTTGGCGATGAGGTCATGATATTGCGCACATCGCTAAACAACAAACTAGACGTGCAGTGGGAGGGCCCAGCACGAATTGTTCAGAAACTGTCGGACGTTAACTACGTGGTAAGTCTGCCAGGAAAGCGGAAAGCACAGCAAGTTTACCACTGTAATCTGCTCAAACCTTATAGACAAAGGGAAGCAGTGGTGTGCATGATGGTAAACGTTCCTGAAGAGCTTCCGGTCGAGCTTCCGGGACTAGGCTCAGTGACGAACAGGGAAGACACCGGTCAAGTCATTAGTGACCTTATCAGTAAAGCACCGCTGTCGCCTGAGCAGAAAACCGAACTACACCAGCTATTACAAGAGTTTCAAGGACTGTTCTCTGAGAGGCCTGGTAGGACTTCTGTACTTACTCATGACATAGAACTTACCTCACCAGAGCCAGTACGATCCAAGGCGTATCGGGTGTCACCCCGCCAGAGCGATATTATGGAGGCTGAGGTAAAGAAAATGCTACAGCTCGGTGTTATTGAGGCAGGTGAGAGTGATTATACCTCCCCTTTGATTTTAGTTGAGGTACCGGGCAAGGAACCTCGTCCTTGCGTCGACTACCGCAGGCTTAATTCCATCACTAAGGATCAAATTTATCCGATCCCTAACATCGAGGAGCGCCTTGAGAAAGTTAGTAGCGCTCAGTTTATTTCCACCCTAGATCTTGTCAGGGGTTATTGGCAGGTTCCACTTACAGAAGAGGCTAGTAGGTATGCGGCGTTCATTTCACCAATGGGAACATTCCGTCCTAAAGTGTTGAGTTTTGGTTTGAAGAACGCGCCATACTGTTTTTCAAGCCTCATGGATAAAGTGTTACGGGGACAGCAAGAATTCGCTTTACCGTATCTAGACGACGTAGCGATATTCTCCGCATCCTGGTCTGAGCATATGGCACACTTGCGGGCAGTGCTAACCCGCCTGCGCGAAGCGGGCTTGACAGTCAAGGCTCCTAAGTGCCAGATAGCACAGGCCGAGGTTGTCTACCTCGGTCACGTGATTGGTCAGGGTCGTCGCCGCCCCTCTGAAATAAAAGTGGCCGCTGTGCGAGACTTTCCGCAACCGCGCACCAAGACCGATATTCGGTCGTTCTTGGGTGTCGCCGGCTACTATCAGAGGTACATCCCTAGGTACTCTGATATCGCGGCTCCCCTGACGGATGCTCTAAGAAAGACAGAGCCTCAAACAGTCGTCTGGGACGAGACCAAGGAAAGAGCTTTTAGCGCCCTAAAGAGTGCCCTAACAAGCCAGCCTGTGCTACGATCGCCAGACTATACAAAAGGGTTCATTGTTCAGTGCGATGCTAGTGAGCGAGGCATGGGCGTTGTACTGTGCCAACGGGAAAATGGAGAAGTAGAACACCCCGTCCTGTATGCTAGTCGTAAGCTGACCAGTCGTGAGCAGGTGTATAGCGCCACCGAGAAAGAGTGTGCATGTCTCGTGTGGGCCGTTCAGAAATTGTCATGCTATCTAGCCGGCTCGAGGTTTATCATTGAGACGGATCACTGCCCTCTCCAATGGCTGCAGACCATCTCTCCCAAAAATGGCCGCCTCCTGCGCTGGAGCCTCGCTTTACAACAATATTCCTTTGAGGTGCGTTACAAAAAGGGGAGTCTCAACGGTAACGCCGATGGCTTAAGTCGAAGCCCCTAACGTAGGAATCAGCCTCAAAATTGTTTGTTACTGATGTTTTTCTTCCTGAGGCAGGATTTTTTTTTAACATATTGCTTTTGTTTAGTGTTTCAAAGTGATGATATGCTTTCTAGTGCAATTTTTCAATTTGTGGACGCGTTCTGAGTGATGCTAGACTACTGTAAGGAACTAGGCAGTGGTATAAAAAGGGGAAAGAGCCTGGCAGGGCTTAGTGAGGGTTGTGCCGTGCTTGCTGACTGAGCGGTTGAGTTTCAGCGTAGTTCTAACGCTTGCCGGGAACGAGAACAAAAATGTGAACTCTCCCGAAGTCACTTTGCAGTGTCCCGTGCGAACCTGAACAAGAGAACGAGGCCTTCTCTGTGCGCTGCGCTCAAGAAACGTCGAGGGACGCCCGACTTCGGTTATGAGCATCATCGAGCGACATCCCTCCGGACAGCGGATGCAGTCCCCTGTCCATCGGGATCTCCTTCCCCCGGCGGGGCGGTCTGTTGCGTTTCGCCTGCGACACGTGGTTTTGCCGGCGCGACTGCGGCGGGGCGGCAGACATTTTGGCCCGATCGTCGTCGCCACAACACTCATCGCCAGGTGTTTCCAGGCGCGACTGCGGCGATGCGACCGCCTAGGGATCATCCTCGCATTCCAGTCATTGTGCCCGAAACAGGCGATGCCAAAGCAGGGATCTCATTCCAGTCATTGTGCCCGAAACAGGCGATGCCAAAGCAGGGATCTCGTTCCAGTCATTATGCCCGAAACAGGCGATGCCAAAGCAGGGACCATCCTCTCATTACAGTCATTGTGTCCGACCGGCAGCGCCACGACAGGGTGCTACGAGATCGTGCTCGACATGGTGCTACGGCATCGCTACGACAGTGTGCGTCACCATTAGCCCATTGTACATTCACGTGCTCGTCTTTTGAGGGGTTCCTTCTTGCCCTCAACTGCGAGAGTATAAAAACAGCTGCCCCCGGACGCCAAAAGAGAGGGCTCCGATTTCTTCTGTTGAGTGAAGTGCTCTCCCGTCTCTCTACTTCGGTCAAACCTGACCGCCAACTCTTTGCGATGTTAAAATAAACAAGTTGTTTCGTTGTTACCAGTCGACTCATGCTTTGCCGGGACCTTCGGATGCTTCCAGTTGTACCCCAGGCCGCCAGGCCAACGCTACCCTTGGGGCTTGCGACCCAGGTACAACCACGGGCGTCAGCGCCGAGTTCCCAACAGATCGTACCAGCAGTCGGATCCAAACAACGGCTTTAAAGGAACCCAGTGCTTCTGCAGTATGTTACAGTGGCTCTCCCATCGCCTAAGAAAGGTGGTAGCGTAATGCGGCGTCCCTGTTGTTCTGTCAGCACTGGTCGAAATGACGCACGCGCGGGTTGCTGTAAAAGGCAAAGACAACCCACGTGTGCCAAAAATAATGCTACGTGCTTTGTCGCGCGTAAGAATGACTTAGTTTAAAGTACGCCGCTTTCATGTAGCAAGTGCTGTATCGGCCATACAGGAGCCTGCTTCAATGACTGACTGAAAAAACAATTGACCGGTGGTCAAGGGATCGGTGGATGTGGCTGATAATTGCCGAACGTGTCCATTGCTTTTTGATGCTACCCCCGTCCTAGGTCACTGCAGACGTTTTCAGCATACGACGCAGAGATAATGGAACTAGCCAGACTTTAACTGGTTCCTCAAATGAGGTGGATTGCTTCCCAGATTCGGTTGACACATACAGGGGGTAGGATTTCTTTGTTTGGCTAATTTTAAATTAAAAGAATGTTTCCCTTATTCCAGGCACTCTGCTGCGGTAGGTTGGTAGGCTCCTGTCTCGTCCTGTTTCAAACCTCTTCAATGAAAAGTTCATGGCCAACGGTTGGATCTAACGCCTGACTTGCAGCACAGCAGCATGATATTCTAACCTCTAAGCAATGGATTCTGTGCCTTTACCTCACGTGCCTACTCCTCACGTGCCTATTTGTTCTTGTGCCGAAGCCGGATAGCTGTTCGAGACGCTCGACACCCAAGTCAGATGACAGTTTCTCGCATTCTTCGCTGGTGGCAGCTCGCACGTCGAAATACTATGTTAGAGTGCAGAACCTTTGAGATCAGGCCACATTCCCCAATTCTTCGCTAGTACCAGCTAAGGCTATGCAGAAGCTGTGCGATACTGTACCGCCTTCATGGCCGGCCCAGGTCCAACAGGTTTTAACGTTTATTTGTCGGAGTGCATATTATATTGTCATTTTACCATAAACAACACGACATAGCCATAGATGCGTACGACTGTATAACGCGTAGTCGGCGATGACGTCGAAATTCCAGTTTGTTTCGCTTAGATTCGTCCAGCGCCTATGTAGAACATAACCATCGGCATGTCGTAAACTACTTGCCCCGAACTTGCCGCAGCGATATGTCGTGTGCCAAGTCTAGCTAATATTGATCGCGCCCGCCTATCTGTAGAATGCTCCATGAACGACTCTTCAAGACAAACCAAGTGGTCTGCACGCAGCAAACATTCTTAAGTAGATGCCTCATTTCATTACTTTCCGCACTTCCATGACTACAAAAAAGCTGCAACCAAACTTGCCTTTATTATGTGCAGGCTTTATAATGGTTGTGGTCAACAACAACAAAAAAAGGCGCCTTTCGATTCTTCTCATCCGCACTCGTGCGCACGCAACAAATCGCGAGCGGGCAACGATAGTACCCACGTTTAGAGTGATGCGCTAAATGTGTACCCTATTCATACGCCGACGCTTGTAACACAGCTAAGATATTCACCCACCGGTAGCGGAAACGTGCCGTATTAGGATAGTGGTGAAGACAGATGCCGCAGTTTCCGCAGCATGCTGGCCCTGTGTTTCTATGTCACAGGCAGCTAAGCGCGCCCGTCTGTTCCTGTCCCCTCAAAGTGGACATGGCTACGTTATTGCCACAGAATTGCCGATATTAACGATATTATTCATTACTGATGCGGGAGAAACTGTTTCAATGCACGTAATGTACTCACGAGAAGAAGAAAATATCGCGTTCGGCGCGTTCGGCTTGCTCCGCCGGCCGCCATTTTTGTTTTGGTGTCCCGCAGCAAACGCGGGACGAAAAAATTTTTTTTTTTCTTTTCGCGGGAAATTCCACCCCCGTAACTGACCACACCCCTGATTTTGCGCCAATTTTTCTGACACAAAAAAGTGCAATCATTATGCGAGTAAATACGGTATATATATATATATATATATATATCGCTGTAAATCGCTGTCGCATAACCTAGGCCTGCTTTGCTTAATAGAAGTTACGAAGCAACTTTTTGCACAAATAACCATTTTCTTCTCTTGAATTTCGAACGCGATATCCGAAGCTTTAGACTGCTCAGAAAACTTTCGAATATAGAGGAAGGCCGGTGAACAGGCGTCTCGATGTACGAAATGTACTTGACGGGCGCTTCAACACTATTTATTCCTGTCAGAATATCGTTGACAGATTGTTAGGTTGTATGTATCGCATTCTTTGGAAACGTTTTATTTTATCTGTTTCTTCAGCGCACGAATTTGTCCTGCCTCAACATTTCTCTAAACGCATCGTTGTCTGAAGTTACCACTTCGCCTGAGAAGATGAGGCGATAAATATTGAAAAGCCGCGATTTTTCAGTGCGCTGCTAACGTTGCCGTCTGCGAATGCAATAACATCATCGCCTCAAAAGAGCCTTAGTTACGGAAAACGTTCCAAGCGTGATCATTTTCCCTGGAGCATGCGACATCGAAGAGCTGTCTTGGCATGTAGAATAGTATATTTGGAGGCAGCAATTGGAAAATATCAGTGGAGAGCATCTCCCGATGTATATCAACAGTTGCCACATTCAGTCAACGTAGCGTTACAAATGGACGACAAAAAGGCTTTTTTAGAAGAGATGAAGAAAATTACACAACAATGCGAAAGAAATATATCATAAAAACAGGAGAAACTAGAAATCTTTGCCAGTTTCAAACTAGCATTCAAAGTGATAGCCAACGTTGCGCCGAAGAGCCTCGAACGGAAGTTTGCAGTCCGCTCCGCTCAGACAGCTACATCCACAAAATTACACAGCAAAGCAATTTAAAATTAAATTACGAGGTTTTCCATGCCAAAACCACTTTCTGAATGTGAGCCACGCCGTAGTGGAGGACTCCGGAAATTTCGACCACCTGGGGTTCTTTAACGTGCACCTAAATCTAAGTACACGGGTGTTTACGCCCACATCGAAATGCGGCCGCCGTGGCCGGGATTCGATCCCGCGACCTCGTGCTCAACAGCCCAACGTCATGGCCACTGAGCAATCATGGCGGGTAACAAAAAACGCAACAATGCTATCGTTTGCGCGAACAACGCTCAAGCAAAAGAAGGAAAAAGGGCTGCCCTGCCTCAGGTGCAGAGCCGACTGAGCAGAACGCCACGGTGCGTCCCTTTGGCTTCTTCGTTTTTGCAGCCTCCGTCCTCCTGTGCATCTCCTTCTCCTCCTTCTTCTTCTCCTCCTCCTCCTCATTATTCAACATTTCTTCCCGAATCTGCTTGTCTTTCGAATAACGTCTAATGCCCCTTCCCAAAATTTGAGTTAAAGCTTTACACTCTTCACTTTCCTCCTTCGCAATCCTTCGTTTATCCGTTACAGACGACAAACTAATTCGGTCGGAGAGGTGACCGTTTATTACAGCATACTATCGCATTCAAAGAGAAAGCTTGTTCCTCACCTTCCGCCTTGTCTCGGCTCCGGAGAAACTCGCTGACCCTGGCCTCGGACGCCTCGACGCTGTCCCGGCGAAAGCTCCCGCCGCCCTCTCCGCGCGCGACCCACGAGTCGCAGACGTAGCCGTAAAAATCGCCGCACGCGTCCCCGCTGGCGTTGATCAGGCTGGTCAGGTAGTCGCGCGCCGCGAGGCACTCGGCCGTCTCGCAGTCCAGGGGCGACGTGCCGGCCTTGGCGTAAAACATGAGCAGCAGGGCGGTGACCAACAGCGAGAGCATGACCGCACACGCGCAGATCATAACGGCTTGCAGGAGATGCTGCTGTCGCTCGTCGACCTCCGTCACGAACGACACGTTCATGGCTGCGAACGCGAAGGAGACGAATGCCGCCGCTGTCACAGTCGCGAAGTCGCGCGATGCTCGAACAAGTTTGAACCACGCGCGGCGTGGCGCCAGCAGCAAACGTTAGAACCCGATTCAGCAGCGTACGCAGTGGCAACGCACTATAGTAAGAACACTGTAATATTTTTTTTCTTTAGTTGAGATAGCGCTTGTGGAAGTTTAAGGTGAAGCGGGTGGCGATTGTGGGGTGCCCACGGTAGCGCAGATTGGTCTGTGTTTCCATCGTGTTGGCAGAACCAGTTACGATTATTATCCAAGTTGATGGGATTCAAAATCAACAAAGTGGCTGACAGATGGAATAGCACACTGTGGTATAAAAGTTATAAACAGGGATAAGGTGCCTCAGATAGGCTGGCCAGAAAGCCTTTCTGAGGCACCTTATCCCTGTTTATTACCTTTATTCTACATAAGTTGATGCGAAGCATTTCTGAATAGTGTGAAGACGCAAATGCAATGTGAAAGCTTTTTAACTAAATTAGCACAATTCGGGTGATTCAAGTATTTTCCGGGGATCATCTGTCAGTCTGTGTATCTCTGTATAAGTATTTTGCCGCCAACTTGGGTTACAGTAGTCCATGGTTTCACGGTTAGAGTATCGGGCAGCCTTTATGAGGAAACCGTATTCGAAATCATCTCCTGACAAACTTTGGTGGCGCGCATATGACATCGCATATGTACTGCTCATCAGTGAACCCATTTCACGCCAACTTGAATTAATGGTTATTTGCCCCGGCTTATCGTGTACAACCGTATTGTGTACAATGCGTATTATCATTAATTTCTACCTGTGCAAACATATCCGGGAGAAACTTGGAGCTTAACAAAGAAGCTCGAAAACAAGTTAAGCACTGCGCAAATAGCGATCGAACAAGAAATATTAGGCGTAACATTAAGATACGGGAAGAGAGATGTTGGGATCAGAGAGCAGCGCCTATAGCCGATAGGCTAGTCTATATTAAGAAAAAAAATGGAGCTGGTCCGGCCACGCTATGCGCATGGCAAATAACCGGTGTACCAACAGTGTTACGGAATGCGTGCCAAATGAAGGTAATCGCAGTCGAGGACGGCAGAAAATTAGGTGGGGTGCTGAAATTAGAAAATCTGCAGGCGCAACCTGGAATCGACTAGCGTAAAACAAGGGTAATGGGAGATCGTGTAAGAGGCCTTCGTCCTACAGTGGACATAAAAATAGGCTGATGACGGTCATGATAAAGGGCCGCTCTTCCGTAAGCCCTACTTACCTCCCTTAGAACGCTGTTTATGTGAAACTAAGTATGCGTCGTACCTCAATAAACGTCTTTGATGTCAACAAGAATAACCTCGAGTTCTAAAGCGCTAAATTACCTGTGTGTAACGAGCTTTGACTGAAGTGATGTTTAAGCGGGCGCTTTATTATACGACTTAAGCGATCATTTCCCAATATATTACTTCCTGCTCGGGAAACAACCTACTAAATCCTGTAAAAACTTTTTAGGAAGAACATACTCCCAATATGAAAAAGTTTGTCGAGTTAGTTTCAGGTTTCAAATGGAATACTGTGTTTGAAGCTAACAATTCTGACGTCTCCAACAATAACATCTGACGTCTCCTGCAATAATATATAAAGTGTTTTCCCCTAAATCTTCGAAGAAAATGCGAAAGGTACGAAAACCGTTTATTACAGTAGAACTTCAAGAAAGGATCACATTTCGAGATAGGTTTTTTAAGTATTCTTAAATACATGAGAAGAAAGTGATTTCGTGACTACAAAAAGACGCGCAATACACTGAATAAGGACAAAGATAGCTAAATCAGAGTACTATAATTATAAATTTCTGATCTCTGCCGGTAACTTCAAAGTTATATAAGAGAGATTCAAGGAAATAATAAATAAAACCCTATCGCATAGTAGGGCACAATTCCAGAAGACTGACCACTGACGACCACCTTCTTACCGTGGGTGCCCCCTCAGAAAATTCTTCTCACATGCCTTGCGAAAGTTATATTGCTGGAATGTCCTTTCCATCAGTATTCTTATCTCCAACAGATCAACGGGAAGTGCATGACATTATTATGTCCCTGCGGCCCGGATGAAGTCAGGATGAAAGTGCTGAAAGCTGTGAGTGACAGCTTCAGTTCGACTGGCACACATCTGTAACGTCATGATGTTGAGAGGCAAGTTTCCAAACAAAATGAAAGAAGCTAAAGTGACGGCTCTTCACAATGGAGGATCATTTGATGGTTTAGATGACTATAGGCCGATCTCTCTCCTCTCTGTATTCTCAAATATTGCAAGGGTACCACTAATCAAAGAACAACAGGGTTCTCAATAGCTCACAATATAATAGCAGAAGAGCAATACGGATTTTATAAGAATAAATTTGTAGAGACAGCCCTCCTCCTAATTAAGTCGCAGTTACACGAAGTAACGATAGTAGTATTATCGGCCGTAGAAGCTTGGAGACATTCGCTTACTAACTGAATTAACAATCATGGTGTCCGCGTGCACAGGCAGAAACATGAACCCATCGCACTCGATGACCGCGGACGCTCGCTGTCAAAACGCTGGCGTGAGCAAGCCCGGCGGCAGCAGCGAGCTAAGTGACCTTCGTGCTGTGTATCCCTTCAACGGAAACAGCGGCGAGAGAACAGCGCGCACAAAGGTATGAGCTGTTTGCCGATCGCTTTCGAGATATGGCACGCGAGACCGCGCGCCGCCGCGCAAAGTACGTGTTGATGGCGGAGTAGAAGCCCCCCCCCCCTCCCTGCCTTCCTCGCTTAGGCGCGCGAGATTGAGCCGCGATCGTCAGTTCTGCTTTCGCTGAGTCGCGAAATACGCAATTGCGGCAGGAGCCTAATCCCTCCCCCACACCTTATTTCCCTCCCATCCCCCAAGGCCTATCGCGCGACGGCAGACTGCGCGTTTGCTTTCCGGAAGCCTTCCTCCCTCGCAACCGCTAGATTTGGCCACAATCGTCGGCTCCCTTCGCGTGCTTTCACTCGCACTTACAGCATATGGCGCGCAAAGACGTTGTTATCGCCCTTGTACTTTAAGAGGAACATCACGGCGACGGTAGAAATATGCGTCTGGAGTGTCCATATAATTGCCATCGCAAATAAAGCGACAGAACTACTAGTTTGTAGCGAATTTCGCTCTCATCCCTGCCGAAGCGCCATAAGTGCAAGAAGATAAAAGTGACCTCCACAACATGCATGCTCACGTGCGCAGTTTTGAGCCCTGTCACGATATTTCGTGTGTAGAAGCTTCGGACGCGTCGGTGCCTACGTGCTACAGCATTTGCTTGCCACTGTGCAAAGATCGCTGTCGCTCGCAGACGCCCGACGTGTCGTGTGCAGGGTCGCACAATATCTCGCAAAAATTTATTTCCGAAAGTACCACTTGGATATATTGACCGTTTGCGAAAAATTGACCGACCACAGGTGCTATTTGGAAAGGCTCTTTGTGTACAATGCACGGAACGTCATGAGTTTGTACGGAACATCATGGCGAATCACTGGTATGCGCTGCTTTTCAATATACTTGCTTACCCCAAATTAGATCACTTGGTATGTGACACACTTCAATGAACTTCTTTGATCTCAATTTGGGTCACCGGGTATGTGGAACTGGCCACGTGCCGCTCTTCCATTAAAGCGCTTCAATAAACCTTACTCACCCCAACATGAATCCCTGGGTATGCGACACACTAAATGAACATCTTTGATGTCAATTTGGGTCGCTGGGTATGGGAACTACGTGTGTCCAACTAGGTATGTTCCGCTTTTCAATAAACCTCTTTAACACTAACTTAGGTCACTGACTGTGTGCTACTGGATATGTGCCCCGAGGTATGTGGCGCACCTAAATAAACCTGTTATATGCCAACTTGCGTCACTGGGTATGTGCCGCTCTTGAATTACAAAAATATATATATATATTTCGCAGACATTCGGCGGAGTCGAACCCGCGTCATAGATATTCAGACACACTTGTGTAAAACATTCACACGCGCGCCACGCGGGCACTTCGTTGTGGCGGCGCTAGGTGGCGCCACGTGTCCAGAGGGAATTGCGAGAGAGCAACCTGGCTGCACTGCGCTCCTGACACGTGACGTGTTTCGGCGGTCGCATTATGTTTTCTCGATACGATGTTTCAATACTAATAGCAGTAATGTCGAGATTCGTCGTGATATGGGTTCTGTTGGATTTTTTTAACTCATTCATTTGCGCCTACCCGCCGTGGTTGCTCAGTGGCTATGGTGTTGGGCTGCTGAGCACGAGGTCGCGGGATCGAATCCCGGCCACGGCGGCCGCATTTCGATGGGGGCGAAATGCGAAAACACCCGTGTGCTTAGATTTAGGTGCACGTTAAAGAACCCCGGGTGGTCAAAATTTCCGGAGTCCTCCACTACGGCGTGCCTCATAATCAGAAAGTGGTTTTGGCACGTAAAACCCCAAATATTATTATTATTATCATTTGCGCCTTTTTCTTTTTTTTTCCTGTAGCAAGTGGTGGCCGATTAGGGGACCCCATTTGGTGTGACACTCCGAGGTCTACTGCACCACTGCAGCGCAAAGCTAGTGACGTGACGCTACGTCACCTCGACTGCATATTTAATGCGATTAGCATTCTTAAAGTACTTCATGAACTTTCATTGGACTATCTATCTATCTATCTATCTATCTATCTATCTATCTATCTATCTATCTATGATTCTAACAGTTTCGCCCCAACTTGAGTCACTAGGTGTGGGTACACTCCCACAACGATAATCTTAATCTCCCTTGCTTGAGTTTCATTTCTCGAAAACTCAGTGCACGTTACTTTCCTGTCGAGAAAGCTGTGTCACGCTGACAACGCGCAAGCCGTACGTGACTTGGAAGTGCCGGGCTCGCCACGTTAAAGAAAGGAAATGCGGCCAAGACACATGACAGTTATTGTTGTGGGACAAGATACAACATAAACCATGTAAACTTTTTAAGAGTGCAGGTTCACGGTGGATTTGGTAGCGCATCGGGCTACCCGTCGTACCAAGATAGATAGATAGATAGATAGATAGATAGATAGATAGATAGATAGATAGATAGATAGATAGATAGATAGATAGATAGATAGATAGATAGATAGATAGATAGATAGATAGATAGATAGATAGATAGACAGACAGACAGACAGACAGACAGACAGACAGACAGACAGACAGACAGACAGACAGACAGACAGACAGACAGACAGACAGACAGACAGAGACAGACAGAGACAGACAGACAGGCAGACAGACAGACAGACAGACAGGGCCTGGAAACTGCATGAACTACCCTTAGTATCCTAATTGCACTAAAAGAAATGGCACGACATGAATGTACATATTAAAAGTGCACTTAGCCAAAAGGGGCAAAACACGATGTCCCCAAAATGTTTGCAAATTTCGGTCCCTTCTTGCTCACCTGCAACGTAGGGCCGGTGAGACGCGACACGAGAAACAAGACTTACGGATGAGTCGGATTACTAGTTCAGATAAACACCGCAAAGTGGGTGAGCTATTCGACTGAGCTATACGCAAGGTAACTTTCGTAACGCTTCATAATTTACTTTCAAAGCAAATTCGGGGCTCCGACGCAGGCCGGGTGTCTGGCTCTTCTCACGACAACAGTTTTGGAACTCCCTTATTTCAAAGCTCCTTCAGCCATTTTTGCACGGCATACGAACAGCGTTCTACTCACCATAAAATGACCATCGACCCGTGGAACCGACGCCATCCTTCCCTTGAGCATCCACGGGGGAAGCCAAGTGTGTTTCATCGCCCGGCCCTGTAGATACCCCCGTGTCGTCTGCCTTACCCTCCTTCGGCACGCGTCGCTTTTGTTCACCGAGTCTTCTGCGATCCGTTTGCGCCAACTTCGGTGGCTGTGGATGCGTTTCTTGCCGGCGGGCTGGTGGCTGGTGCGTTTCCTGATCCACGGCAGCCTTCCCGCCTCCGGCGACGTCCTTGTCTCGGCTCGCCATCTTGTCGTCCTCGCTGCTAGACGTCGCTGACGGGGCGGCGCACTGGACCTTCCACGGAGCCGAAGCATAGGCCGCCGCCTCGGCGGTCTTCCCGTTACGCGACGTATCTGGAACGACAATTTCCTGGCTCACTGCAGGAACGGCAATGCCAACCGGGGCGGCGGCCGAACAAGACGGCTGGTTTTGAGGTCTGGTCGTCGAGGCAGCAATCGTAGTGTCCGGTGGTTTGCTATGTGGAGCCAGCGCCGAACTTGGCGCCTTGGAAATGACCTTCTCCTCTCCCGGTGCCTGAGCAGGAGCTTGGCCATGGCTCACCGCCGCTACAGCTGGACCATCAGATGCCGTGCTTGTGGAAGCCCGTCTTGAGGAATCCCGTATGCTCGAGGAAGCCCGTCTTTTGGGTGATCTAGACGACACAGGGTCATTGGACGCCGTCACGCCAGGCATTGTTGTCGATGACGAAGACTGGTGGCTTTCCTTCGTGGAGTCAGGCTCAACTGTTTGCCCGGTGACCTTAGCAGCCACGGGCGCCGGGGCAGCAGGTCGGACTTCGTCCTTTGGCGCGGACCCTGCAACTCCTAGTGCACACGGCCCAGTTGTCGAAGCCCTCGAGGCTCTACGTGTCGCTTCTGAAAAGCTGCTTGGTCTGGGCTTGGCATGAACTTTCTCGGCCTGTGTTTTGGCGTTCGCGTCCTTCTCGGGTAGGCCCTTGGATCTGGTGAAATAATGAAGATCGTTTTTCAGATTAAAAGATCTTATATTGTTCAATGTATGAGACAACTAGAAAGATAAAGCTGGCGAGATTGCCAGAATAAATGCACTAAATGTCTGAGTACATGAAGCAAATAGATGACAAGGAAAAAGTACTATTAAATAACGTGAAAGCTTGTACCTGCATATTCCAATACACTAACACAAATACCCTTGCTAAAGCGCTTCATGACTAGAGTTTAGTGACACATGACCTTTCGCGTCCTAACCACACTCGGCTGTGGAATTTTGACTATCACGAACACAGCCAGCTCTCGCCTCAAATAGTGAGTAATAAGTCTGGGTGTGTAAAGGAGAGTACGGTAACCATTACATTTAAGTGATTACTTTTGAAGGTAAGGAAGTAGGCACGGAACGAAAGTTTTCAGCGCAAGAAAAAGACAAAGACTGAAGGCACACACATCAAAACAGAACCAGCGTCGAGTTAGATTTGTAAGTCAGCCCTGCTCCTGTTTTGATTAGTGTCCCTTCAATACTCGATTGTGTGTTCTTTTTTCTTTTTCTTGCGTTCTTAACATTGTTCATAATGAAGCAACTAGCCTGCTCTCACGTTCTTCTGTGCTTGGCAATCAATACATTACTATCGCATGCACGAAACCACGGAACCAAACTGAAAATACAGCTCTATTGTCTTTTACAGGTTTTAACCCATACCATTTTGTAATATACTGTCTATAAGCCGGCCCTCACCTGGCTGCATAGGAGCTTGGCCTCGGTTCTGTGTGACCAGCCGCAGCATTATGCTCAGCTTCGGTCACTGACAGTCCACTTGCCGAAGCCGTTGATGTCCGGTGAGTCTTTCCCGAAGAGCTGCTCGTTCCAGGTTTGGTAGCATCTTTCTCAGCGTGAGCTTCGGCAGTCGCTTCCTGTTTGGTTCCTTCGCGTTTGGTCCGTTTCCTCTTCGCGGATGATGATGACGACGACGACGACGACGACGAAGTTTTCAAAGCAGTACTTTGGCGCTTGCTGTTTCTCCTCTCTGTGGACCGGCGAAGCGACATCAGTTCCGCAGGCGCCACTATGACGTTGCCTTTTAGGTCCGGGGAAGTCGCACCGCCATCATCGAAATCTGGCCCCTTCCATGAATGACGCGAGGAATGAATTTCCAAAACGGACCCAGCAGACGTTCGCCTCACGCCTCCGCTGCCTTCGCTGAGGCTACCGACGGATGAGCTGCGCCGCCTGGACATTTCTTCGAACTTCGCGCCTCCGCTGCCTTCGCTGTGGCTACCAACAGATGAACTGCGCCGCCTGGACAATGCCCGATGGGTAGTGCCACCGGAAGTGGAGGCCCCCTCGGTCTCAGGTTGCTGTCCATGATCGAAACTAGATTTATTCAGTGGGCTCATGACGCGTACTTCTGGTTCGGGCACTATGGACGCCCTCATAGCCACGGCACTGGCTGAGGGCTGCTTATGGCCTTTGTAAAGCGAGGACTTCCGGCGCTTTCTGCCCGCGTCGGCGCCCTGGTCTTCCATGTGTGCGACGAAGTCGGCTGTGCTGTGGAGCGCACAAAACCATACCGGGAACACGGCGCGAGAGGAGGTTCCTCGTGAAGAACGCGTGAGAACGCGCGGTGCACTGGCTGGTGTTGTTGACGATGATTGTGGTGATTATCCCAAACGCTGGCACATACAAGCACTGAAGGAATGGTCAAGAATTGGCCGCTAGAGCGAAAAGAAATGAGAGCGAGAAAGCATTCAGTAGTAATGTCCCTTGTAATAGCCGTCTTCTTGGTTCTCATAATGACCTCTACATTGCATTTTGTGTTGCAACTAGATTACTTTATTCAGTGCGTAGCCTTCAAGATAAATGACGCCAGGGGTCATACCACTACCTCTCGGAGGCCAGTAACTGAGAAGCAGCAACTGATGAGGCTGGTAGGCAAAGTGGAGTAGCGGCCTTGAGTGTTCGTTAGGCAGAAAGCTAAAGAAGTCCCGGGCCAGCGCCTATGTCCAGAAACGTAGAACACCTCCACTGCGAGCTGATAGACCAAAAAGCGGAGGGAAATGCAATGTTTTTAAAGAGGATCTTTCTTTGCCACTTCCTTCGGTTTTCCCGCTGCTGTTGCTGCTGGGTGCTGGCTGCTTCCTTGCCAAGTAGCTGTTGCCGAATGCATGGGTCGCACTAAAAGCAATGTCCAGGTACTAGTCCTGGTGCACCCTACTCCTAGTCCCGGTGCAACCAAATTAGGAAGACCCACTAAACTGCAACAAAGACACTCCCTCACCAGTACAAGAATTGGCCTCCCTAGTGCAGTATTCGACCATTACCTTCCTTGTGACTCTTGCAATTAACCCGTGGCCCTCAGTCCCCAGCGGCTGAGGAGCACCTCACCAAGGTGTTGGTCAGACCTGCGACGTGGCAAAGGGTACTAAGAATCCCTGAATCCCTATAAGCCACGGCTGAAAACTGAGCCTGGCAACGTTTAACACGTGACCCCTCTCGAGTGAGGCTAAACTAGCAGGCCTCTTTGAGGAATTATCAGACATTGGCCTGAATATTAATGATCTTAGTGAGGTTAGAACTCGTAAGGCTTATACAGTGCTTCACGTCCACATCTTGTGCTGCAGAAGCCTTCCAAATATGAGAAAATACGGAATAGGATTTCTAATACATATAGACATAACGGTCAACATTGATTAATTCTACAGCATTAATTAGAGGATAGCAGTCATCGTAATAAAGCTAAATAGGAGATATAGACTAATGTTAGTCCAAGCCTAGGCTCCAAACTCCGGTGATAATGAAGAAAAACAACAGTTTTGAGAAGATCTTGAATTAGCAATGACAAAGTTGCAAATTCAGTATACTGTAGTCACGGGCTACTTCAATGCAAAAGTGAGAAAAAGTGAGTTGCGGAATAAGTTATTGGACACCACGACATCGATTCAAGGAATAATAGAGGAGATATGCTGGCAGATTTCGCGGAAAGAAATAGACTCCACGTAATTAATACCTTCTTCGGGAAGCACTGTCACAGGAAGTGGACCTGTAAGAGCCCTGATAGAGAAGCAAGAAATGGAATAGATTTCATACTTTCTGCCGACGCCAGCCTAGTGCAGGATACAGAAGTGTTAGGTGGGGTAAAGGGCAGTGATCATAGGTTAGTGAGGTCTATAGTTTATCTCAATATGAAGACAGAAAGAGCAAGAATAGTCAAGAAGAAACCGGCCAACCTAGACGCAGTAAGGGAAAAAGCAGAAGAATCCAGACGGGTACATAGAAATATGCAGTCTCAGAATAGCAAGATAGAGATGACATAGGGGTAACGAACGAAACCCTAACTAGGCTGGCTTCAGAAGCAACAATTGAAGTGGAAGTAAACGCATCAAGGCACCCAATAGGTAAGCTCTCCCAATCAACGAAGAACCTAACACAGGAACGTCAAAGAAAGAAAGTGTCCAACTAGAGATCAGAGAGATTTGGCGGAATTGTCAAAAGTGAACAAGGAGAAAATAGGGACTCAAAATTACAACGTAAGAAAGACTGAGGAACCAGTAAAACATGGACGCAGCATGAGATCAGTGAGAAGAAAACTTGGCATAGGAAAAGCCAAGATGTATGCACTGAAAAATAACCAGGGTACTATCATCAGCAATTTCAAAGATATAGTAAAAGCAGCGGAAGAATTCTACACTAACCTGTACAATACCCAGAGCAGTAACGACGTCTTCATTCGAAGTAATGATGAACAGGTTACAGAGGCTCCTTTTATAACTGGTGATTAAATTAGAAGGGCCTTGTAAGTCATGAAACGAGGAAAAGTGGCAGGAGAAGATGGAATAACAGTCAATATATACCAAGATGGAGGAGGTATAGTTGGAAAGCTTGCGGCTATTTGTACGAAATGTCTCAGGGCTTCAAGGGTTCCAGAGAACTGGAAGAATGCCAACATTATATTAATCCACAACATGGAAGACGTTTAATAATTGAAAAATTATAGGCTCATGAGCTTACTTTCAGTAATGTATAAATTATTCTCCAAGATAATTTCCCATATAATATGGGCAACACTTCAGTCAACCAAGAGAACAGGCAAGCTTCAGGAAGAGCTATTCTACGATGTATCACGCCCATGGCATCAATCATGTAATTGAGAAATCAGTGGAACCCAATCGACCTCTATATATGGCTTCAATAGATTATTGAAAGGCATTTGACTCAGTAGAGATACCAGCAGCCATGGAGGCATTGCGTAATTAAGGAGTACAGGGGAAATATGTGAATATTTATTTATTTATTTATTTATTTATTTATTTATTTATTTATTTATTTATTTATTTATTTATTCAAAATTCCTTACAGGCCCGAAGAATGGGCATTGGGTAAGGGAAACGAAAATTTTACACAGTATAAAGAGCTAACAATTATACAAAATTATACAATGCTTTGTTAATAATAATACAACGAAGAGTCAAGTTTACACAAACTCTAAAATTCGAAGATACAAAGAAAAAAAGCATACAGGAAGCAACGCAGGCAAGAAGTTTGTTTTTTTTTTTTTAAATAAGAAATGAATGTTTATGTCGTTTATCTTCCAAACATCTACAAAAATTCCGCAGCTACCTTGCGTCTCCACAAGAAAAGCAGAAAAACCTATCAAGCAAGGTGTCCGGCAAGAAGACAAAATCCCTCCAATGTTATTCGCTGCATACTTAGAAGAAGTATTTAATCTATTAGACTGCGAAGCACTAGGAGGGAGGATCAGCGGTGACTATCTCGACAACCTTCGCTTTGCAGATGACATTTTCCTGATCAGCAACACTGCAGATGAATTGCAACGAAAGATTGAGGACCTCAACCGAGTAAATGTAATACTATGGTAGCAGATAAATGTGCGGGAGTCAAAATAATGTTCACTAGCGTGGGAAGGCAACAAGAATTCATGATCGCCAGTCAGCCACTAGGGACTGTGCTGGAGCACGTTTATCTAGGTCAGTTACTCGCAGGGGACCCTGATCATGAGAATCCTAACTTTCGAGTTCACCTGCCCCCTGGACTCTCCCGTCGCGAAACAACTTTACGGTGTCGCATGTGGTTGGGCGTCGCATTTACAAATTCCTATTCATTCCTGATAGGAATGCCCAACAATGCGGCGTGCAATTTGTGCGGGTGCGATGAGACTCTAGCGCACCTTCTGTGTCATTGCCCATCCTTTGACACTCAACGACGTACTTTACAAGCGAAACCCAACCTGCTAGGCAACAGAGCGCTCTGAGAAGAAAAGATCCTTGGACCATGGCCTACGAGTTCTTGCATGCAAAAGGCCACAAAAGCCCTTCTGCGTCTCTTGCAGGAAGGACCCGGGATTATATGAGCGCTTGCGACAGTGAAGATTCCTCTGCGACTGACTGCGAATGACTGACTATAATTTTTTTTCTCTCCTTATTTGTTGTTTCCTTTTCCCCTCCCCAAGTGTAGGGTAGCCAACCGGGCATGTCCTTGGTTGACCTCCAAAAATTTCTCTCTTCGTTTCTCTCTCTCTCTAACGAAGAATAAAAATGGGTTAGAGTGCATATGGCCAGCATTACCAAATCCTGACTGGGAGCTTAGCGTTGTCGTCGAAAGGAAAAGTACAGAATTATTGCATTCTACCGGTACTAACATGTGTGGCACAGATTTGGAGGCTAACAAAAAAGCTTTAGAGCAAGTTAGGGTTCGCGCAAAGAACGAAGGAACGAAAAGTATCATTCGCAACGTTAGGAAATAGGGAGAGAGCGGTGTGGATCAGGCAGAAAGCGGGGAGAGCCGGTATGCTAGTTGATACTAAGAGAGAAAAAATGGAGCTGAGCAGGCTATGTAACGCGTAGGGCAGATAGCCGGATTGCCATTCGTGTGACACGGCTTTCAAGTTTTACACCACCCTCCAAAGCCAGCTTGGCTCGCGAGCAAAATCTGCTGCGAAAAAGACACGGGCGGAAAAAATCTTATCTGACTTTTCAGAGGCCGAGAGCAGCAGCCAGAGCTTCAGGCAAGCGGTTGCTATGGCAACGTTGAAGTTTGCAGTACCAGTGCCAGTTTTCCTTCGCGAAAAAACAGCACGTGACTTCGGCCACTCTTTCTCCAACACGTCCGTGCTGGCCAGGGCCTCTCCTACGCTTTCGTTCCTCCGTGGAGTACTTAAACTGCAAAGAGACGTCGCCCGATGGAACCGCCATTGCTCCGGTAGAGCTGTTGGAACAGGTGGAATCATTTATGTAAATGTGCATGCGGTCAAAATAGGGCTCGTTTAGCAGAATCGGAGACAACTGCTTCAGGATTATCGGTGACAAGGCCTCGTTCTTAACAATCCCAGAAAGTGAGACGCACATGTTACCTTGTTGGAGACATTTGAATGCCGATGTTGGGCATTTCGCAAGCTTGAAGCTAGATAGAATAATGTCACGGTGTCTTGTCACATTGTCACGGAATGTAGTGTGTGGTTTTCGCGCCTGCAAGCCTGCCAAAAGGTTGGATGGTAGCCGTGAAAAGTTTAGAATGGGTGCTCTTAGCGTATCAACAAAAATATGAGTGGTGATCGGATGCTCCTGTGCAATGACAAACGTTGCAGCTGTCGAAGTACATTTCGGGAGGCCAAGGCATGTTCAAAGTGCTTGGGATTGTACCCTCTATGGGGACAGCAGAATAGTTTTGCATGTGTTGGACAAGACAGGAAGACTATCGCAGAAATCCAAGACAAAGTGTCGTGTATAGCAACAACGTCGAGCGCACAGCTGGTCTGGACAATTTGCCAACTACGAATTTAAACAAATTTTTGATACAAGTGAGCTTTTAATGCGTTAGCATTAGGATTGTCAAAGTAGAAAAAGGTTATGTGCGGGAAGTGCGGGAAGCTGGACACGTGGTAAACGTAGAGCAGGGTAGGGAGAGGTTACAAAAGCGTGTCTATATGTATATGTATATAGTCACAATCATTTTGTTGGCTTATGCTTTCTGCTAATAAAAAACGGCTTCCTAAGCTTGCTTTGTTGTAGTCCATATATATATATATATATATATATATATATATATATTGGCTCCTCGAATAGTCAGGACGTGTGTCGAAGGAGCTCCTGAACAACACTTTGCAACGTGGTGAAAGCGGTTTAAATCCTAAATCCAGGACCTCGAAACGTGTAACGTAATGCTAACGCATTTCTCTCGCATTTACTGGTAAATCACCACAGAATTTTCTTTTCCAAGTAGGATACATGGGAACTCCAGGTGACATCGCGATCTGTAATAAGGCCTAAGAACCTGTGACTCTTCTTATACGCAATTCACAGGCTGTCGATTCACAGCGGATAGAAAGACATCCGTTTCCGCGTAAATGCGACTAGTGATTTTCTTTTTTTTTTTTAATGTGAGACCTTGTCGTCGAATATCTAGGGCTGAATTCGCAATTCCTTTTTGATCGTAAGTTCATTTGACTATCCACTCAACTTAGTTTATCGCCAACATTCTGTCTTTCTTGTCCTGTCTTGACTTCTCTGTTCGGTTGTCGCGTTCTTGCGCTGCGAAATAACTACATGTCATCTCTATGTTTTCACTCCGCTTACAACGGATTTCAGAGGCGGGTCGAATTACTTACAACGTGGCACGCCTAAGCTGCAAACAATCGCGAAGCAGCTATTCTGCGGCGCTCATGTGTACCACGCGATTCGCCGCCACTACGCCACGTCCGTGCTCATCCACGGACCGAATCAGCAATCGCAACACTCCGTCGTACTAATCCAGCTCAAGCCAGCCCTAAAAATTCACTTCCGGCATAACGAAAAGGGTGTAAACACAATATAGAATGGCATTTCGAGGTAACGTCACAGTCTATGGGGCGAAGCTATCGCTACGGAGAGCCGAACGCGGCGGAGAGGTCAACGATCCCACTGGCGTTTGCTTTTCCTCTTCCGGTGAACGGATCGCCATCCGGTGAAGCCATTCGCGCTGCTTTAAAGTGGCTTAATGGGAAAATATATCCGCACAAGGTTTGTTTCATGTTTTTATTTAGGTACATGTAAGGAAATGTTCGCGCCGGCATCTGAGGAGTGGCGTCATGTCTTTACTATTGGGAGTAGGCGTGACGGAGGGGGAGGGGGACAGGAGAAATTATGGGGGTCATTCGAACCCAGCACCGCATTTCTCTTTTATTTTTTTTTTACAGCCGCACCCTCCCTCGGCTATTGCGCTGCTCAGACGTACAACAAAGCGAGAAACACCGTGAAAACAACAGCTTCGTTGAAAAAGACGTTTCTCTTCTAGAGCTGGTTAGAGTACTCGTTAGAGTTAGAGTAACGGTTAGAGTTAGAGTACTCTCTTCTATGTTTATAGCGCTAGCCCTTTAGTGGGAGACCGGCGCGACGAGGGTTGTACGTACAGTCGGCCACAAAAGTTGTCGAGGCACGTGATCTTTGCGATAAAATGTTTATTATTGCGGAGCCCGCGCACACATCCTCGCTTTCAATTCCTCAGTTTTTAGTGGCGTTTGCGGCCAGTGATTCATTGTATTCGAAGCGTCATTGACGTAACAGAGCAGAAATTCACAATTGTCACGGAAACTGTGTCCCGTAAAATTTTGTGAACGACGGTCATTCATGCATGGCGCCCTTGAGTGGTCGCGAAAGATGGGTTAGAGGAAGAATGTTGCTCAGAAGGTCAGGTCGCGAGTGTCATTTCCCATGAAACACCGACCTTACGTACGCACCTATATTCAAAGATCAAGTTACGGGAAGTCTGTTCGCCGATATCTTAACATCGGACGGGCCAACAAAACTCTGACTGCTCTCACAAAAGTTTCTACCGAGCTTTATTAGAAGTTCCATTGTTTCTTTTTCTTCAAATGCTGCATTGTGTGTAAATTGAATTTCTTATGGGATTTTCTTTCAGAGTTTCATAAACAGATTGGTCAACCGTGCCTTAATTGAAAATATATTTTTGTTTGTCGACTGAAAGTTTTTGGAATCAGTCAAAATAACTTGTAGGCTAGCCTCACTCTAAAGAAAAGTGACCTTAGCTCAATTCCGGGAGAAACGGCGATGTCCCGTATGTTCGACATTACTTAGTATAATTTTAATAGCGTCGTTAAAAGCGGAGAAGAAAAAAACTTAGCAGCATTTATTGAGGTTCACATCATGAGTTGACCCCGGGACACAATGGCCCTGGGTTACACAATATAACTTTTAACACACAAGCACATCTTAAACAAAGAACAGGTCAAGCCGTGCGCAAGCTGATACGCATGTCTCGTTAGCATACAAGCATTGATTGCGCTAAAATCTTTCAACCTACTTATTAGTCATGGTGTTCCGGCTTACAATTTAGAGCCAGTGGGGGCTCTCTGTTCTACGCAGTTAAACGGTAAATCTCGGGAACATGCTCGTAAGTTCATAGTAATCTAAGAGGCTAATTCAACCAGCACACAATTCTGTCAAAATAAAATCTGATTATGATAAATACCTTTTGATTATCGACTTGTGATTTTCACACTGTGAGCTGGCTCAATAACTGGTCCCTCAAATGTGTATAGACTGTGAGGCAATTGACATTTCTCCCATAGACAAATAAATGTGTAGCGAGTGTTAGTCACTTGACGCTTTCTTAAGTTTTGACAATCAAATTCGTATCGAGTGTGAGTCTATTTGCTGTTTCTTAACTATGGCCTATGAAATCTCTGCCAAGCTTACTCATTAGGACTTGACGTTGAAATGATTTTATTCAGACTAACATGGAATTGATGCACAGTCTATTGAAACCCAAGGTACACTTTTGTAAGGGTGCTGCGTCCGTCGCACTCCAGAAACAATCGCTCGCGTACTTTGCGTCTGCCCTTATTATGCGACTGAGCTAAAGACACCCAAAGTCACATTAGATCGCCTGGACTCCTGCCCCTTGACGGAGACATTTTGCGCGCACGGATACATGTTGACTTTACCAAACGCTCCATAAAATCACTTTATCTGATTTTATGGTCATGTTTTTTTTTTGTGATGTTATGGTGTTCCAGGGCCCCTTTAAGCTTAGCGCCTACACGGGACTCTTGGGCTTTGGAGGCCGTTCCATGGTGGTTTGTGTGTGTTTGACAGACGGTAAGTCCCTGCAGCGAGGGCAGGTTCGTCAGGCCAAAATCGCTCATCATTCGCGCGCACAGTCGCACGCTCCTCTCGTGCCACCGCCAAGCATAGCTCTCTGAGACGACTGGCGCGTGCATCACGTGTCGCGTAGCACGTGATGAGATCACGTGCGCTACGGGGAGCACGTGCTCTCGACGGACGAATGATAGTCAATATTTGAGCCTCTGCCTTTCGCGTCGCGTTCCTCCCTGAATGCACCTCTCCCCGCGGTCCTTCTCTCGACGAGCATCAAACATCGTCTTCGTCCTCGTGACGTCACTGCATCGACGCTTCACAGCGTGCATTCGCATGAACTTCTGTTTGCATTTTGGCATATTGCTCGTCAATGGCAGGCTGTGTGATTGTCAACGTTACTTGACCATGAAGTTTTGACGTGTGTTGGTGCAAGAACCTAAATATTTCAAGTGTTGCGTGGGACGACTACAAAGGAACTTCTATGCATGACAATTAGTTCTCTAGAACTCGATTACCCGCTTCACGAAATATTCGCTTCACATGGATTCCAACGTGTACGCTGAATCATAATTTTTTTGGCTTCTGTGTTACATCCTACAGATTGTAGGTGGCTTAGCGACTATGGTGTCGCGCTGCTAAGCAAGACGTCGCGGGATCAAATCCCGGTCGCGGCGACCGCATTTCGGTGGGGACGAAATGCAAAAACGCCCGTGTCCCGTATTGGGGGCACGTTAGAAGATCCCCTGGTGGCCAAAATTAATCCGGAGTCCCCCACTACGAGGTGTCTCATAATCAAATTATGGTCTTGGCATATAAAACCCCAGAATTCAAGACTGTAGGCCGCTTCATGCGGGATAGACACAAAAATAAACATTGACATTATTGCAGACACGTTACAATAACGCTTGGCACATTTGTTATACCGATCCATTCTGTTACCATTCTTGGGGGAAAAGGGAGAACGATTGACCTTATCCATTTTCGCAAAGTACGATGACAAGAAATTCGGTCTGCGCGCTCGGGCGAACGTTTCCGGGACGTTTCCCGGAAGTATGGGTGGCGAATCCACCGCCTCGCCGCCGCAGCAGAGGGCTCATAATACCGTCAGCACCCAGCGGAACCGTACACCGGTCGTAAAAATGATCTTGCCCGCCTGCGTAATTGTTGTGGGGCCTGTTTTCAACGTTTTCGTGATCCAACGCGACCCGCACGTAAGTAGTACTTTTTTTTTTTTGCTTAGTTTTGCTATTCATAGAAGTATGCTCATATACGCAGGCTGCGCAATGCCTTCCAAGGTACCAGTAGAATTTATTTAGACAGAAGGTCAAAACATGCCTTTTGCAAAAACCTAGACTATTCAATTTGCAAACATAACTGCACTGTATACAGTGTGCATAACCGACTGGAGCCCGCATTTTGTAACGGTTCATTTCATTTTTCATCATATCCGCTTTCGTCATTGGCTCAAGAGCCCAACCGGTGGTGCTGGTGTAGCAACAAACATTAGCTAACATTGCAGAATCAGAGAGAGCGAAAGAGAAGCGAAATAAAATGGAATAATCTAGAAAGCTGTCATGGTATTACCGCAAATCACTGTACTTATGTTACCTGGCATTACCAAGCATTCCCTTTTATTACCATATGGCCCTGATGGTAATATAGATAGTTTAGCAATCTAATACCTAATGAAAGCATTCACTTTCTCTTTTAGGTAGCAGCTCACAGCGAGTGTGTTCCACAGTCCGGTAAGGTTGTTCATTACTTGCTAGAGTTCATTTCAAGAAGTATAGGCTATTCAGGCATACGCATTTTTGTTTAGCTTTGTACAACACTGATGAAGTTGGATTTATTGGTTAAATTACAGATGCAGTTCGATTCCCCTACAGAGGCACTGCTGGTTTCTTTGTAAGCAGATATCCTGGGCTGTAATTTCTAGTTCGGCGTAAACAAGATCATTTAAAACTCATTCACCCGTCATTAATATCTAAGACACCACATCTTACTGTGTCTTAATTGTAGAGAAAACGAATATTAATCCGAACCATAGCGTCACTTGCCGAGTCACGCGCCATTTTCGCATACGACTAAATGTCCTTATTAAGATTCGGTCCTAACATTTTTCTGTACAAAGTCAGGGGCGCTGTAATGCAAAGCTACTACAAACTGTTTCTATACCATTTGTGCACTAATGATTCAGCACTCCATGATCGGTGAAACGTTTTTCGGGCCATCCCCACTTCGCCTGTCTGTCACGCGACGTTACGAAAACCGCGACAACTCCCCGTCTGCTATGATCTGTAGTACATACTGTTTATGCAGATTAGTTCCAACAAAAGAAAAATAATTATTTTCTATTCTACACTTTTTGCCATAACTCTCCGCTATCTAAAAGTTCATGGACGGCGCCCGTTTCGCCTGTCTGTCAGCCGACCTCACAAAACCGCAAAAACTCACAACGTCAAAGTGACGTGTATGCATTAAGGATTCATTATTGTGCCGAAGAAAACTGGCTTTCTCTTTTCTTGTGAGGCGGGGTTTGGGTAGCCGGAATCTGTCTGGTTCGAAAAGAAATTAAATAGGGCTGCCCGCCGATCGCTCTGGCACTGGCTACTCAGAGCTGCCGGGCAAAGTGGATTTATTTCCGTATAATGAAAAAAAAATCCGGGGGCACCTGAGCACTTCTTACGAGTTGTGAATATTAAACCTATAATGTCCAATTGAAAGCCTCTGAGCAGTTCTTCGAGTTCACTCCTCGCGGGCAAGCGAGCGTGCCGAGACGCTCGGCCAACCAGTGGATCAGACACTCGGCTTCTGAGCGTACGGTGGTAGGATCGAAACTCACTACCACCAACCTGTTTCATTTCGAATTTATTCTGTTTCATACGACCCGCCGTGGTTGCTCAGTGGCTATGGTGTTGGGCTGCTGTGCACGAGGTCGCGGTATCTAATCCCGACCACAGCGGCCGCATTTCGATGGAGGCGAAAACACCCGTGTACTTCGATTTAGGTGCACGTTGAAGAACCCCAGGTGGTCAAAATTTCGGAAGTCCTCCACTACGGCGTGCCTCATAATCAGAAAGTGCTTTTGGCACGTAAAACCCCATAATTTTTTTACACTAATTGCTTTATAGCGATTACCGAGGCGAAGTTGGAACGCAGCCGAGAGCCTGCGCGGACAAGGAGCGTGTGGATAACAGAGGCTTCCGAAACCGAGGATGACGTGGCGTCGCGGCGATGCTCTCTCCCCTCTCGCAACGCCTGGCACGCCAGCGTGGCGGCAGGCGCACCCTTTCGCCCGCTCTGCTGCGTCGAGGCGCGCACGTGACCTGGCGTCACAGCCAATGGGAATTTAGGTGCCGTTTTGCTGGTGCAGACGCCGGCTCTTGCGCTGAAGTGAAGGTGGGCTTTTGCTTATTGCCTCTGCGACAGCAGTGCTTTCAAATTGGGTTTTAAATATCGACATTGCTCGTTGGCTGACGTGGTGCTGGACGTGGTGAAGGCAACGGTGTAGCTTTTGCTTCCTGCTACTAGCAAGCGGCCGCGTCACGCTATTTACCGGAACATTGAGCACCGGCATAGGACAGCGTTAAGAAATATTACTGAAGTCAAGCAAAACAAAGCAAAAGGGAAGCCGCGGCTGCTCGCTAGTATCAGCCAACGGCTACGCCGTGGCTCTGTCACTTTTCCGCGATTGCCAAATCAGCCAACGCGTAGTGTCGATTTTTTTAAGTCCCCCTTTCAGAGCGCTGCGCTCGGGCCACCCGTCATTTCCAAATTTTTTTCTCGCATTTTGCGCTACATCAATGAAACGGGGAAAAAAATGGTAAATTTGGGGAGATGGAAACTGTTTAATGTAATGTTTTCAAATGTGATGCAGGAATTTACGTTCAAGCTTGTGCAACTATACAAGTAATTATACATTTAGGAAGTTGATTTCGACTAATTACCCGATTACTGGTGACAGGAAAATTCACCACCGTGCGCAAGGTGAGTGCTAATAAAACATCGGGGCACCATCGTCGTATCACGTAGCCCATTTCTTTTTTTTTTTCAGAGCTTGATCCGGCGTGTCCACGAAGAGTATTTCGTTAATATTGGTCGGTGCTGTTAGCCTCTATTACCCGCCGTGGTTGCTCAGTGGCTATGGTGTCGGGCTGCTGAGCACGAGGTCGCGGGATCGAATCCCGGCCACGGCGGCCGCATTTCGATGGGGGCGAAATGCGAAAACACCCGTGTGCTTAGATTTAGGTGCACGTTAAGGAACCCCAGGTGGTCAAAATTTCCGGAGTCCTCCACTACGGCGTGCCTCATAATGAGAAAGTGGTTTTGGCACGTAAAACCCCAAATATTATTATTATTAGCCTCTATTTCAGGAGCTCAGTGATGGGCATCCATTCAAATATTACAGTTCAATGTGCCAATATAACCTTGACGTTTGATATCGGAAGAGCCAGCGTAATAGTTTGAGAAACGTACCTGTGGTGAATCTTCACTTGCACATCGCATTGATTGCGCTCTAGGCGTGACACACGCGCGTCAGCAGAACCTGACAAATGTTAGGGTTCATGAAGTAAACTTTGTGAAACTTTAAAGGCGGAACGCGTTCAAATTCTTAACGATTCCTTCTAAAAAAAATGCTATCCGCTGAATTAAAGTGATAACAAGTTTGTACAGCTGTAATGTGAAAATCAAGAATACAAAAATACGCGAGACTGACAGACATACCGCTGTGTTTCTTTAAACTCTGCAATTGTCCGATGTATATAATGCGTGCTACGCCGTTTTGATACCTCCAAACTGATTTAAGCAAAGGATACTTGGCTTAGTTCAGCAAAACAATTGCTACTAAATAATGGCAGTATTATTATAATTAAGAGTCGATCAAATACCATTTTGTTCGTTTTTTTGTACAAAACTGCTCCTTATGGCCAGAAATAAATGTTATCATGTTCTAATTACCCTTAACGTAGAACCATGCTTGGGCGTTGCAAATTTAATTCGCACTTCGTCCTGCCGTTTCGCTCTTTGCACCCTTCCATGTTCAGGTAAGGTACACATCTGCCGATGAACTTTGGGTGTGTTCCTGTAGTCTGTAGCCTATGATGGCTACAGAGAGCGTTATTGGGGGACCAATATCCTGACCCCTCTGAAATCTCGTCACAGCCCTTCCCGAGGTGGCCAACCTGACGCTGATATCGGCACAGAACAGATCCTTCACGGTGGCCTGGGAGCGGCCCGAAGCTAACTTCGACTACTACCGAATCGAGGTAACCGGCAGTAGCAGCGCCAGTAATGCCACCGTCGGACCGGATCTCGTCGGCTCCTGTGCAAATGGATCCATCCTCGACGCAAACCAGACGCGATTCACCTGCGATCACGTTGAGGACTGCACCGAGGTCACCTTCAGAATACGTACCCACACAAGGGAGCCTCCTGAGCGGACATCTTTGGGAGTAGCTCTCGAGGACATCGTCATCCCCTGTGAAGGTGACCTTTATTTTCTTTTTGTCTAATCAACGCTTGTCCTAAATCTTTCATTTAGCAGTAATAGCCACCATTTTACTACCCTTTTTCTTTGCTTTATGGTCGTCTTCGTTATTTTAGAGAAGTGCTCACTGTTCTCAAGGGTTATTTCTTCTTTTTCTATGCAACAGTGACTTTGGTCTTTCTTGCATTTGAATGTGAAGGTGGCTATAGGAAGCCGCTCAAGAAACAAATTATAGAAATATTTGATTTCTGAACCACACTATAGGTTACCGCAAAAGGTTGCGGCTTCTGAATGGTACAATTAGGAAAAATTAAAGTAGTTACCAGTAAATTTGCAAGCATACAAAGGGTCCCGATTATCATGCACCGAGATTTAATAGAACAACGATCATTCTGCGCGAATAAGACTTCGTGCATATTGTTTAGAGCAATGTCGAGAAACCGCCAGCATTGTTTAGTTCGTCACATGCAATTCTTTTAGAGTAATTATCTTGCTTTTTATTTGTTACAACATCAAGACGTTAATTAGGCGGTTGTAGAGAATGGTAAGACTTGTCAAAATGTGGTAATTCAAGCAATGTACAGTGCTCACCCGGAAGCCGTGGCTGCCGGCTCTTTCTTGAGCCACCGCGGTGGCCACTGGGCATACCGAGTTTAGGCATTTTTTTATGATTATTAAATGAAAGCGAGAGACCTGTGATGCATTGTGACTGCGTTTTGACTCCCCCCCCCCCCTCTATCTCCTCAGCCGTCAACACAAAGAGCCAGCCGCCCGCCATGCGGTCCGCTTGTGTCGCGTTCAATCACTGAGCGCTGTATACACATAGCGTACATTTGTTTGTTTTTGGCAAATAGAGAAAGCCCGCAAAATAGGAAACATACCATATGACTGCGCCTCCGTAGGCACGGAATGGCGGAGCAATTAATCTGTCCCAGCGCCGGAAGCTGTCCCAGCGCGAACAGTTCACGGCGATTACTGTGTGTCAAGGTCAAGGAAACGCGCTGTCCTGAACGGCTAGCCTGAGATGAAGAGCATCAGTTACACTTCAGGCTGTTTTATGGTGCTGCTATTCCGCGCGCGCGGAATAGAAGTTACGTTCTACTTTGAGGCGAGAGCCTTAAGTGGCTCGTTTCGCAATGGCCTTGACAAAAATGCGGCGTCTAGTCGAGTGGTAAAAAAAAGAAAAGCCACGTGACCTTCTCCAAGCGATCGACGGGTGGAGATGGGAACGAGCGACGCGCGAAGACATAAAAAACGGTGTCGTGTCGCTGGCGTCATGTGGCGGCGGCGGAGGTTGTGGGGGCGGAATCGGTTGGGAAGCGAGAGAGACGGCAATGGAGGACACTCGCTCGAGCCCTAGTGGATCGCGTGGTTGGCATCGGAAGTACGCTACGGCGGAGAGACGACGTGCGAAGCGGCGGAGGCAAGGCGTTCGACCGCGAGTGCTGCTTTGCGCTGCCGAGAGGATGCAACGTAACTGTGTTCGGCTTGCGTTACACATGTGTAACGCTTACTGGCGACAAGCATGCTTCACCTTTAGATGGTGCATTAAGCGCACGCATGTGTCGTTCGACCTAAAGCTCCGCACATGTACTTCACTCTGCGGCTCGTTATGTCTTGGAAGAAATCTGACTCCTCCTATGGTATAACTTAATGCATTACAAAGGGTGCAGCAGGCTTTTGCCTTCACGTGTTGCAGGAGTGTAGGATGCTGCTGAACTTCTTTCACACTTCACCATAAACGTAAGCACATATTGTGCACCTTGATGGAAAATCTTTATTTCTACCTCTCTCACGAATCACCACAAGCCCCTAATTGGCACGGGAAGTTAAAACACTCCCCCATTCCCCTCCCCATGTGTAGGGTAGCAAACTAGGCTCAGTCTCGTTGGGCGGTTGTGTTGAACATCGCACGTCGATTAACTGCTTGGACTTCGACACAACGGAACAGACACTGTAATGCGTCGTAGTGAAGGCCAGCGTATGGTGCAGCGGTCACGTTCTCACAGGCAGTCCTGCCCAGGCGGAGGTCATGGCGCCCCTTTTTGGTGAGGCTGTGCAGCGTTGTTACTTCCCCGAATTTTTCGCTATTCGTAGGGAACATTAGAGTTGTTTAGCGACCAAAGTGGACTTTTGTTTCATAGCGGATTTCTAGGGAACTACGAACAACCTCCGCAAATTTCAAACAAATTCTAGGAACAGTCCGAAGGATCGTAGCGGATCTTTGGAGCCAGTGTTCAGCAAACTCCCGCTGAGAACGAAATCCAGACTTTCTTTTTAAGTGGCCGCATTTCTAATTGGGGATGCTGCGAATAAACACCTTCTCGCACTACTCATCGGCACATTTTATTCGCTAACTTGCTAAAGTTCTTTCGAAATGTTTTCGGAAAGCACAGGCACTCGACATCCGCAAATCAGCTCCCACAAAAGTGCGTTGGAGCACCGTTGCTTGCTCTATGTCGTCATGGCCATTGAAATCTCGTCGCAGCCCTTCCCGATGTGGCCAACCTGAGACTGATATCGGCACAGAACAAATCCTTCACGGTGGCCTGGGAGTGGCCCGGGGCTGACTTCGACTACTACCGAGTCGAGGTAACTGGCAGCAGCAGAGCCAGTAATGCCAGTGTCGGACCCGATCTCCTCGGCTCCTGTGCAAATGGCTCCATCCTCGATGCAAACCGAACGCGATTCACCTGCAATCACGTTGAGGAGTGCACCGAGGTCACCTTCAGAATACGTGCCCACGCAAGGGGACCTCCTGAACGGGCATCTTCGGGAGTAGCCCTCGAGGACATCGTCATCCCCTGGCAAGGTGACCTTTTTTTTTTTTTTGTCTAATCAAGGCTTGTCCGAAATCTTTCATTTAGCAGTAATAGCCGCCTTATTACTACCCTTTTTCTTTGCTTTATGGTCGTATTCGTTATTTTAGAGAAGACCTCACTGTTGTCAAGGGTTATTTCTTCTATTTCTATGCAGCAGTAACTTTGTTCTTTCTTGTATCTGAATGTGAAGGTGGCTAGAAAGCCGATGAAGAAACAAATTATAGAAACATTTGCTTGCTGGACCACACTATAGGTTACCGCGAAAGGTGCGGCTTCTGAATGGTACAATTAGGAACAATTGAGATAGTCACAAATAAATGTGTAAGCATAGAAAGGGTCACGATTATCATGCACTGAGTTTTAACAGAAAACTGATCCTTCTACACGAAAAAAGACCTAGTGCATATTGTTTAACGCCTTGTTGAGAAACCGCCAGCAATGTTTAGTTCTTGACATCTAATTATTTCAGAGTAAGTATCTAGCTTTTTATTTGTTTCATTGTGAAGATGTCAATCAGGCGGTTGTCGAAAATCGTAAGACATGTCAAAATGTGGTACTTCAAGCAATGCGCAGTACTCAGCAATTGAAATGCGACACCCAGAAGCTGTGGCTGCCGACCCTTTTCTGCGCCGCCGGTGGCCACTGGGCATATACGGAGTTGATGCATCTTTTTTTTTTATCATTATTAAATGAAAGCGAGAGACCTTGTGTTGCACTGCGACTGCACTTTGACTTCCCGCCTCTCCCCAGCCATCGTCACAAAGCGCCGGCCTCCATGCAGTCAGCGGGTGTCGCGTTCAATCACCGTGCGCTGTATACACATAGCGCGTTTGTTTTAGGCAAATAGAGAAAGCCCGCAAAATAGGAAACGTACCATATGACCGCGCACCCGTGGGCACGGAATAGCGGCGCCATTAATCTGTCCCAGTGCCGGAAGAAAGCTGCCCATCGCTTACTGGGCCGAGCGGCGGCGATGAAAGCACGCATGCTCTTTCCACGACGCGCGAACAGTTCACGCCTGTTACTGTGTGTCAAGGTCAAGGAAATGCGCTGCCCTGAACGGCGAGCGTGAGATTAACAGCTTCCTTCCCCGCTCATGCTGTTTGGTGGTGCTGCTATTCCGTGCGCGCGGAATAGCAGTCACATTGTATATTAAGGCGACAGCCTTAAGTGGCTCGTTTGGCGATGGCCTTGACAAAAACGCGGCGTCTAGTCGAGTGGTCCAAAAAAAAAGAAAATCACGTGACCTTCTCCGAGCGAGCGACGGGTGGAGAGGGGAACGAGCGAGGCGCGCAGGCATAAAAACAGGCGTTGCGTCGCTGACGTCATCTGGCGGCGGCGGCGGCGGTTGCGGTGACTGAGTCGATTGCGAAGCGAGAGAGACGGCAGTGGAGGACGCTCACTCGAGGCCTAGCGGATTGCGTGGTTGGCCTCGGAAGTACGCTACGGAGGAGAAACGAGGTGCGACGTGCGAAGCGGCGGTGGCAAGGCGTTCGACCGCGCGTGCTGCTTTGCCCTGCCGAAAGGATGCAACGTAACTGTGTTCGGCTTGCGTTACACATGTGTAACGCTCACTGGCGGCGAGCATGCTGTACCTTTAGATAGTACATTAGGCGCTCGCATGTGTCGTTGAGGAGTTCGACCTAAAGCGCCGCATATGTACTTCATACTGCGGCTCGTTATGTGTTGCAAGAAGTCTGACTCCTCCTATCGTGTAGCTTAATGCATTACAAAGTGGGCAGCAGGCTTTTGCCTTCACGTGTTGCAGGAGTGTAGGATGCTGCCGAACTTCTGTCATACTTCACGATAAACGTAAGCACGTGATGGGCACGTTGATGGAAAATTTTTAATGCTACCTCTCTTACGATTCTCCGCAAGCCCCGAACTGACACTGGAAGTTAATATTGTCACGTGGTCGTGACGTCAAAGAACACAGTAGCAATACTGTGAAAGGCAAAACTAGCTTTTATTGGGCGAACCTGTGCCCACAAAACAGGCTACACTTAAAGCACAACGAGAGCGGCGAACACAGTCGGCGATCGTCGAAAATCTGATCAGCGGGTCAAGTGCGTCGGCTTTTATACAGCAGTCATCGAATCTTCCAGACTAATCGTTGGGACCCGCATGCCTTCCACAAAGTTCTACAACATTCGAGTCACGCGATGAAATCAGATAACACAAGGTTCGGCGACAACAGACAGCGGGTAGAAGCATCGATAACTTTCCAGAAACTTCGGATACATGCAGACGCGTCCCGCGCTGTGCGATAACATTTGTTAGGCGGCGAAGCGTGGTCGCCCGTTAAATATAAGTACACGTGTCAATATACTCCCCCCATCCCCCTACTCACGTGAAGGGCAGCAAACTAGGCTCAGTCTGGTTAAGCTCCGTGCCTTTCTTTCCTCGCTTCTCTCTCTCTAAAACAATTGAAAAGCTGGCTGATTAATTTTATTTGCTGCGTGCACCTGGTCAGGAAAATTTACTGGAGGTTTTTCGACAGGACTAAACACAATGCACTTGGTCGTATTCATGTAGAATAATTCATGTCTTTTCATTGTTTTATTTCTAATCACTACATGATAATTGAGACATCCTGTATATATGCCATTGAAACGTGTATTACTGAAAAAGGTTCTAAAACCCTCCTTCGTACATAACGTATAGAAGGAAGAAGAGTACATTCTGAGAGCATAGACCGGACGTAAAAAGAATTGTGCAGGAATCATACAAGTTGATCGTCAATGTAAGCAAATAGCCGAACGCTTCTAGAAAGCTATTAGTTTTAATAAAGTGATAATTTGATTGAGGGCGTATGTTTGTTGCAGTTTAGGACATTTACTTAGAGCTTCTTGTTGCATTGTGTCATTCCGTAGAAAACACTACTGTTAACTCGTACATAGATAGGGGTGCCGGAGCCCTCTCCCGCCGGCGCTACATGAAGGCGGCGTGGCTGCAGGAGGGGTAATGAATGGCGCAGTACAGTGGTGCAGTATGGGGCAGTTTGTTATAAGTGCAGCCCGCCGCGTACTATAGCATGAACAGTTCAAGATTAGGTGACCATGCACGTCTGTGGCGCCGCAGCAAGCGCAGGATCTACTGACGATCCACCTCTGTCGGTGCAACCATTTGGCCACCATGACAGACCATGTAGCTACATATTATACGTCATTATAACATCCATACACACCGGTGCCATAGGTGTGCTCGCTCATTAGCTGTGCGCGCGCACGCACTCGCGTCCGTTTTGTCAACGCATGTGATTTACGGCGCATGGGCGGAGTCACAGCTATACGCGGACGAGCGCTGGACAAGAGGTCCACCAGCGAGAACGATATCACACTGCGTTAAACAACGCGTTTGCCGCGCCTGTCCCGAGAGGGCGCTAAGACGCATGCCACACTATGGACCTTCATACGCACCTCTACGCACACTTCTTGAGCGTATGTGTGTAGGAAAGCTCCCTAAGTTGCATGTGTCCTGGTGAGCACTCATCGTCCTCGCATATGACGTCCCCATCTACGACGTCCGTGTCCAGGGCACCGACAGGTGTGTGTGCCCGTGTGTGTGTGTGTGTGTGTGTGTGTGTGTGTGTGTGTGTGTGTGTGTGTGTGTGTGTGTGTGTGTGTGTGTGTGTGTGTGTGTGTGTGTGTGTGCGTGCGTGCGTGCGTGCGTGCGTGCGTGCGTGCGTGCGTGCGTGCGTGCGTGCGTGCGTGCGTGCGTGCGTGCGTGCGTGCGTGCGGAACTTCCTTTACAAATGCGGTTGCTCAAGCTTTTTAACCGTAAACACCTAAAACACGCCTGATACTGCAGCGGGATCTTTGTTGTTGTTTTTGTTGCATGCTACAATCCCAGACTCCGCGAACAACCTGACCATACACCCGATAACACCGTCGCTGAGCCGACTACAATGGGAACCGCCTATAAACGTGTCCGACATCCTCCGTGAATACACGGTGAGGATATGTGACTGGTACGGGACGTGTGACGCCGAGCCGGACTTGGACGGCTGTGTTGAGTATGGCACGTTGAATAACTGGCTGGACTTCGAGACAACGGAACAGACACTGTACTGCGTCGTGGTGAAGGCCAGCGCGTGGTGCGGCGGTCACGTGCTCACAGGCAGTCCTGCCCAGGCGGAGGTCATGGCGCCCCTTTTTGGTGAGGCTGAGCAGGGTTGTTATTTCCCCGAATTTTTCGCTGTTCTTAGGGAACTATAGAGTTGTTTAGCGACCAAAGTGGACTTTTATTTGATAGCGGATTTCTAGGGGACTATGAACAACCTCCGCAAATTTCAAACAAATTCTAGGAAGAGTCCGAAGGATCGTAGCGGATCTTTGGAGCCAGTGTTCAGCAATCTCACGCTGAGAACGAAATGCAGACGTTCTTCTTAAGTGGCCGTATCTTTAATTGGGGATGCTGCGAAGAAACACCTTTTCGCAGCACTCAATCTGCACATTATATTCGCTAACTTGCTAAACTTCTTTTGAAACGTTTTCGGTAAGCACAGGCGCTCGGCATCCAAAATCAGCTCCCACAAAGGAGCGTTGCAGGACCGTGGCTTGCTCTATGTCGTCATGGCCATTGAAATCTCGTCACAGCCCTTCCCGATGTGGCCAACCTGAGACTGATATCGGCTCAGAACAGATCCTTCACGGTGGCCTGGAAACGGCCCGAGGTTAACTTCGACTACTACCAAGTCGAGGTCACCGACAGCAGCAGCGCCAGCAATGCCACTGTCGGGCCGGATGTCCTCGGCTCCTGTGTAAATGGCTCCATCGTCGGCGCTAACCGGGCGCGATTCACCTGCGATCACGTTGAGGACTGCACCGAGGTCACCTTCAGAATGCGTACCTACACAAGGGGACCTCCTGAGCGGACATCTTCGGGAGTTGTCCTCGAGGGCATCGTCATCCCCGGGCCAGGTGACCTTCTTTGTCTTATCGCGAGGCTTGTCCTAAATGTTTCATTTAGCAGTAATAGCCACCATTTTTAAAGCCTTCCTTCTCTGCTCTGCGGTCGTCGTTGCTATTTTTTTAGAAGTTTCACTGCTGTCAAGGGTTATTTCTTCTATTTCTATGCAGCCGCAGCAGCTTCGTGAGATTCATCTGTAATAAAAGAAATAATCCTCGTAGACTGTGACGCTTTCTCAAAGCAACTCGTGGCAAACGTCCAATTAGCGCCCCTGGCCATGTTGAGACGTAATAACAGGTGCGAGAGAGCGCACGTGCGAGTGTCAATTTCCTTCATGGCAAAGACGCAGGAGCGAAGTGAGCAAATTTTTTAGCACTTCATTAACCGCTTCGCGATAGCTTCACTTCCCATGGACCCCAAAATGTGCTTTAAATCTGCGTATTCTTCAATGGCATGCTACAGTCCCAGACTCCCCGAACAACCTGACCCTACTCCCGATATCATCGTCGCTGAGCCGACTACAATGGGAACCGCCTACAAACGTTCCCGGCGGCCTCGGTGATTACACGGTGAGGATATGCAACTGGTACTGGCCGTGTGACGCCGAGCCGGACGTGTCTGGTTGTGATGAACATCGCACGTCAGACACCTGGCTGGACTTCGAGACAACGGAAGGGAAACCGTACTGCGTTCTGGTGAGGGCCAGCGCATGGTGCTATGATCACGTGGTCATGGGCAGTCCAGCCCCGGCTGAGGTCATGGCGCCCTTTATCGGTGGGGCTCGGCAGTGAGGTGAGGGTCCGAATTTTTCCCTATTATTAACAAATTCTAGAATCGTCTAACGGCCAAAGCGCGTGTTTATCTGATAGCGGATTTCTAGACGACTGCGAACAAGCTATCCTTCGGTGAATTTCCAGCGAATTATCGGAACAATATCAATGACCCTAGTGGGTCTTTCTAGTCTCGTTTAGCAAACTCTCCGCAACAAAGGAATACCGACGTTGCTTCTGAGTGCCCATATTTTTCTATTTCGGATGTTACGATGAAGCACCGTTTCATACAACTCACCCTGCGCATTTTATTTGTTAAAGCGTTGAATTTCTTTTGCAATGCTTTTGGTAGGCACTCGCGCTCGATGCGCACAAGTCTCACACCGCAAGAACTTTTTGTTGAATTTTTCGGGACAGCCATTGTGGATGCGCAGAAAATATTTACCTGGTTCAGGCGGATTTGGAATGCTGCGTTTGTGGAATCTCTGCAAAAACAAATTAAAAAATTGAGACTCCGTTTTTTTTTTCCTTCGGGGCAATTACCAAGCTCCAAACGAGAAAAATGGCTCCAATATTTCAAAAGTAGCGTATCGGAAAACCTAGACCACGTGTGACAAAGTTGGACGAGTGGCTGAACTACGAGAGCAGACTTACATAAAAACTCTAGAGGCGTCACCAGTTTAAGAGATATACATGATAGGTGCCATGTCTTAGCATAACACCGCCACGGATTATATCTTCTATTATGTAAAATTCAGGTTATATAAAACAAATTTGCAGGAATAGCACAGCTCCTTCTGCAGGTATTGCTAGCAAGTGGTAGCATGTATATATCACATACCTTTGTTCTTTTTTTACATTCTTACCTTTAGTAGGTGCATTACCTATTCGTTAGACAGCTGTATGTCGGTTTCGCAGCGCAAGCGCCAGACCCGCCTAATTCCTTCTTTTTCTTTTCAAACATGAATGAGAACCGCTAAAGCTCATATCAAATCAATAGAAACATCCCTGTTTTAGAACAGAAAAAAAATCTTAAGCGAATGCATTCGCGAAGAATTAAGCAAGCTAAAAAGAAACAGATACTGCAGTCACGCTAGCTCTGACGTGCCTCAACGTGCTCGGATGTTTGAAAGCAACCTCCCTTCTTTTATGCAGGAACGAGGTAGCCAACACAATCACGCGGAACAGCAGCCCTGCCAACTGCGCAGTAAATTCTGCGCTCGCACTGATCTGCAACAGGGCAAGAGCTCCAGCCAATGTGTCCTGCTGCGCTGCATCAGTCGTCGTGGCTGAGATCCACGTCTATTTTTTGACGCCTTACCAGCTCGAACGCCATTCGCAAAAGCATTTTGACTGCACGCATTTAATTTCGCGGACACTACAGCTGACGTCTTTGTACTCGCCATCAAGATTTCTTTTCTTCGGTCATATTTAATAAAACTTAACCATTTCTGCTTTATCACTCGCGCTCAATCCAAGGCCCTATCTCCATAACGATAAGTTAACATTGTCCTCTCTGTTTTGTCTCCGGGCAGGGTTGTGACCATAGCACGCACTCTCATTGTACATACACAGTCGGTGGCGCCACTGAAAAAAATTACGGCAGGAACCCGCGGTGGGACTTGTCGCACGAGGTCGCGGGATCGAATCCCGGCCGCGGCGTCCGCATTCCAATGGGGTCGAAATGCAAAAATGCCCGTGTCCCGTCCATTTGCCGCATCGTAAAGATCCCCTCGCGGTCAAACTTAATCCGGATCCCCCCACTACGACGTTTTTCATAATCATATCGCGGTTTTGATATGCAAAACCCCCGAATTCAGGGCTCTGGAGTGAGGATCAGCGACAGATATCTCAACAACCTTCGACTTGTAGGTGACATTGTCGGGTTCACCAACACTGGGGATTGCAACAAATGATTAAGGACGTTAACCTAGAAAGTGTGAGAGCACAGTTGAACATTAGTATGCACACGACAAAGGTAATGTTCAATAGCCTGGAAAGGGAACAAGTATTCATTATCGCCAGTCAGCTTATTAAATATGTGCAAGAGTAGGTTCATATGTCAATTACCCCCAGGGAACCCTGATCATCAGGAGGAAATTTGCCGGTAAATAACATTTGGCTAGAGCGCATACGGCAGGCACTAACAAATTATGACTGGGCGCTTACCGCTATGTATAGCGTATAGCAATTGCATTCTACGACACTAAATTGTGAGCAGAAAAATGGAGGTTAACAAAGAAGCTTGAGAAGAAGTTAAAACTTTGCAGCGAGCGACGGAACGAGAAATGTTAGGCGTGACTTTAGTAGACAGGAAGACAGCGGTCTGGATGGCAGAACAAACACAGGTATATGACAGTCCAGTTGATAGTAAGAGAGAAAAATGAAGCTGGGACGGCCATGTAAGACGTAGGGCAGATATACCCGGTGGTCTATTAGAGTTACAGAATGAGTGCCGGGGAAAGAAAGCACAGGCTAGGAAGGTAGAAAATTGGGGGGTACGATGAAATTAGAAGTTCGCTGGCACTACTTGGAAAAAGTTGTCCTTGCACTTCGCTTCTTTGTTGTTATCGTTCTTTTTTTTACTGAAGTTACATTTGAGCTGTAATTAAGGGACACCGTATTGAGGGAATGGCTAATTTTGACCACATGTTTAACGCTGGATGAAACCTCAATGCAGGTGCATTTTCGCTTTTCAACCGCAAGGTATTACCACACACAGCGGGTAGTACAGTCATTAAAGTAGTTCTCAAAGCAATAACAAGGTGAATTGCGTTGGACGAGATGTTTGTAAAAATTTCCCATTGCCGAGGCAGTAGAAAAAAAGTATGATAAGGAGACAAAAAAGGGTAATTTGTCTAGCATGTGAAATATTTAGAAAATACATCTAACCGCTGATCATGTTCCTTCAAGCACTACTAGCCCCTGTCATAGCTTTGCTCAACTATACACGCCTTACTTTTGTGCATTCTTCGCGAAGGAACGCGAACAGTCCTCTTCGTAAAGAACCGGTGTTACGATGTACATTACCTTACCTACCAGACTATTCAGTAAGCGTAATGCAACAGTGCCGTAGCCAGGAGAGGGGCGCTAACCGGGCTTCAACCCCCCCCCCCCCCTAAACTTTTTCGGTCGGTGCCCTGCTGCCTTTTATGGCTTGCACATCTCCTATGAACAAAGGCGCATATCCTTTAAACGCCCGCCCCAGACAAGTACAGGATGGTACACGCCTCCAGGCATACCAAGGGCGCAAGGCAATAGTTGCATTATTATGCACCAAGCATAGCAAACTTAACGGAGAATAGTTGGTGCTCGGAATACGCATCGCTTGGCTGTTAGACGGTTATGCCATGCGAGGAAGCACACTTAGGAACACACCGCTTTTACTTGTCGAAAACGTCGATTTTGGTGATTCAAGAGTAGCGCAAAAATGACAACATTTCGAGGAACATTTCGAAAAAAAGGTAAGGTAGACTGGATAGGTGTGCAGGCGGAAAAAGAATCTTGGGGCGATGTTTCCTGTTTTTACGACAAAGGATGTCTATATAGCTGCCTGATAGCACCTTTCTTATCTGGTCTTATCAGCTGTTTCTGTGCAGCTCAAACGGGAGGAAGGCAAGTGGTGGGGCAGGGGGGGCTGCTATTGAGATGAAGCTAAAGAAGTGCCATGGTGCCTTTGATGTAACCTTAACAGTCAAGAGACTCGCGTTTCAACGCTATATACGACCTCGCCGTTCGGTGAAGCGAAAGAGGGCGTTCGACCAAACGTTTAAAAATCGCAACTCTGCCGCGTGTTTTACCGCGCAGAAGTCGGAGCCTACATACTCGACCGCGCCACTTTTTTTAAAAGGTAATGGAAATTTGAACTTTATTTCTTTTTTCTTTTGTGAAATTTCGCAGCAGTCTTTTTCAGCATTGATTTAGCTTTCCAGGAATCGGTGCACTCTGGTTGTCAACACGCGATGTGAAAAATGATTATTATCGTTGATTTCAAGAAACAATCGATTGGAGGCGACTTTTGTAAACTCCTTAAATGAGGGTTAAGGTGAGATCGTGTAAGTGAACTATTACGCTGCATCGCAATGGTTAAGTTGCACGAAAGTCGTCACACGTTTCTACAGCCTCACAAAAGAAGGAAAAGACATTTCTTAGAAAAAACGCCGCCTGACCCTTTGCGGTCCGACATTTAGTGGCTCTGGAAATTGGCGTTTTGCGTTGGCCCTACAGGCCACGTTAATAATCTCAATGGAATAATACCAAGTGAAGCAGTTTATTCGTGTTATTCACGCCCGTAGCAATGCATTCTGGGTGAACCTGCATCTGCTTGAGAAATAGATACGAGCCCAAATCTGCGTGAACTTTAAAAAAGAAAAGTTATGCATATCCCACGCACTGTGGGAATCGATGTGAGCAAAGCTTTCTGCGCCGGTTGCGCTGATTGAGGATAATTAGCGGTGATGTTGATGGCGAAAGCTTAACTTCTTCAACGTACAGTCTAACACGTAAGTGGTGAGTTGATGTTAAACTTTACCTTGCGCGCACCACTGCTGTTTGTCGAGCGCTAAAAACACACGGGACGTAGAAAAAAAAAACACGTCCTGTGTGTTTATAGCGCTCGAAGTTTTCATTATAATGCATTACCAACTAGCCCACCTATCCATCCTTTGTTGTGCGCCATATTTCACAACCTCTGAGAGGGTTCAGCACTTTCGTTACCTCACATGGCACGTCATATAGTGGCGGAACTATTAAACTTGAATTGGATTATGGGGCTGTACGTGCCAAAACCACACTCTGGTTATGAGACACGCCGTAGTGGCGGACTCCGGATTAATTTTGATACCGCGATGTTATTTAACGTGTCCCAAAATCAAAGTGCACGTGCGTTTTCTATTTCGCCTCCGTCGAAATGCGGCTGTCGCGGTCGGAATCAAACCCGCGACCTCTAGCAACACCATAGCCGCAAAGCTACCCCGGCGGGCACAGAAGTGTTGATTTGACGGTCGACCGCTTCTGTACTGCCACCTGGACACTGCGGTGCGCTTTAATTAATGCAGCTCTGCTTATGCACGCCCTGCGTAGTTTGTCCGCTTTATATATTTGCATGGCGTTTATTTTTCATAAATAGCAGGAACGTGCTGTACCGTACCTTGAACTTATATATATATAAGCTTATCCGGTTTCCGCGCAACCGCGGTCGTACAGTAGTAGGGTTTCCTTGCCTTCTCACGTCACCTCCCTCCCCCCCTTGTATGGAGAATTGTCTCTTCTTCTCCCTCCTCTCTGCAGTTCTATCTACGTCCCCTCTGGACTCGCACGTTATAAGAAAGGGAAGTACTGCAGTTTCTGCAATGCTTTTGAGAGGGGTCACGAATAATTACAGCTGTCAAGAGGTTAATGTGGCGATGCCCAGGAAGCTCCAGAGGGCAAGTGCACATACCACGCAGTGGGGTCCCAACGAGTTTCTCGCGTCGCCTTTCCTCTCTGGCTCACTCCTGTTATGTATACACAAGCTCTGAACGACCCCCCGACGCAGTGTGCCAGACAGCAGCAGCAGCAGCACCAGCAGCAGTGGGAAAGTCAAGGAAGAGCCAAAGAAAGTTTCGCTTTAAAAAATTATTCTGGGGTCTTGCGTACCGAAGCCGCAATCTGATTATGAGGCCCGCTGTAGTGGGAGACACTCCGGATTAATTTCGACCATTTGGGGTTCTTGAAGGCTCACCTAAATCCAAGCACACAATGTTTCTTTGCATTTCGCCCTCACTGAAGCATGACCGCCGCGGCCGGGATCGGAATCAGCGATCTGGACCTCAACAGCGCATCGCCATACGTGGCCCTAGCCACTGGGCTATCGCCCCCGGTGCAAGCACTGCCGCTTCTTGCCAAAATTATGCGCACGTGTAGAGGCGGATTTGCAATTTCCATCCGAAAAGCGGGGTAGGTAGAAAGAGTAGGTGTGATAAGCGTGGAGCATTTCCCTCGCCGGTCACTGTCGCCTTTCGCGCCGATACCGCCAGCGGCCCTAGGAGCGCTGCTGCTTGGGACACGGTAGATTTACTGCATATACTCCTTTTAAGGAGCCAGAGGTGCGCCAAGGCATGCTATATCTTGGGCTCCAAAGTTATGCGGGAAAGTCACCCCCCCTTGCGTATAGGAGCCGCGCTCACGGGGAAATGCCAGCAGTGCTTTTTTTTCACTTTCCTTTCAGTTTTTATTAAAGCGAGAGCCTTGAGAGCCTCGTTGCAATGACTCAAAACCGCAAAAAGCAGTATCTAGTCCAGTGAGATAAAACTATCATTATCAGAAATGGCTCACAACCCCCGTAAGCAAGCAAAGATTCAACGTCTCAATATGAATGAAGAAACGAAAGAAAGAAAGAACAAAGCAAGAAAGAAAAATATTACTTAGGTAGTGCATTGGGTGCTCCCATGTGTCGTTGAGGAGGTCGACCAACAGCGCCACACGTGTACTTCACAATGCGGCTCGTTATGTCTTGCAAGAATTCTGAGCCCATTTATGTGCCGCCGTCGGCGGCGAAAGAGGCCCGCGTTTCGACCAGGGAGAGAGAGAAAAAACAGACATGATCGGAGCGGCGAAGCGCCCGCTCGCCGGCCCCGCCCCACCGGGTCTACCACGTGGCCATGACGTTCACGCTACCGGCGCTGTCATTGGCTGCGGTCGTCCGACCGATGCGGCAGTCGCACGGCAATATTCAGCAAGTTGGTCGCGCACGCTGGCTGCGCGTCAGAGCATACGTCATGGCTTTTTGCGAACACGTGACCATTTTGTTTACATTCCCGTTTGTCCCGCCTCGTTGCTCTCTGGAACCGAACCTTCGACTGGTAGCTACAAAAAAGACTGCAAATAATTACCTGTTGCGCTCTGAAGTAAATGAAGTTTCGTGCCGTGATTACTGGGTCATTAACTACTTATTAAAGCAGAAAAAACCACGTGGATTTTTTTGTGTCAGTACTCCTTTAATGCACTACCACTTGTACAGCAGACTTTTGCCTTCATGTGACAGGAGTGTAACATGCTGACGAACATATTTATTTTGCGAGTACAAGTCGATATGTCACCTCATTATTATGAGCCTGGATTTCACACTTGCGCGCTTTATTATGTAATGCGGATGGTGGCCACGTCTCTAAGCCTTTCCAATATTTCTAAGCAAAGCGTCGAATGTAAAGATTATAGTTCTATATAAATCTTACCAGGCGTGCATGTGACCACGGCTCGCGACAGCTGAAAGACGTGAATGCGCTAATTCAAGAAGCAGCACTGTCGCGTCGAACACTCGTAATGTGTAAAGTAGGGAAGCTAAATACGATTAAAGTGAATCACACGAGGAGTTGCACGCATTCATACTTTGTTTGCATTGACCCCTGCAATACTACATGCTGATTCTAACGATGGCAGCATATCCTTGTCATGTTTTACACCGTCGCCGACAAATTTAGCCGTATTATGGGTCTTATATGTAACAGGCACAGGCTGGGTATCGGCGGTCCGAAAATAATTTTTTTTTGTCGAAACGACGTCCGATGCCGTACGCCGGCGTCGGATTTTCTGCGACATGGGGCTACGCGCATGCGCGGCTCCTACGCGCAGGGGGCATGGCTTTCCCGCATAACGTTGGAACCCAAGATGGCATACCTCAGCGCAACTCCCTGAAGGGAGCCTATACAGCAATTCTAGGGCACGGTAGGGTGCCTCGATGTCCTCCTCGCCCACCGCTTCGTGCTGGGTGGCGACAACCACGTCATATAATACAGCGTCCGCCATGTCAGAGCGCACGGTTAAAGCAGGGGAGTAAAAAGATTTTCGAGGGAAATAAAACCATTTGATGCGAAAGGAAAATTCAAGGGGCATCAAGTTATCCCTACCTAAATCGATGCGAATTCGCATTCATTCAGATCGTAGTGCTTTAAGGCATTGTGACCACGCGCTCAGACGTTACGCCACAACGCAAGGTCGTGGGTTCGACTCTAACAAAGGTCGATGGTCCGACTCCCAAAAAAGGTCGCTGGTTCAAGTGCCTTAGTTAACTCTACCTTAATTCACTATGCCTTAATTAACTTCGCCTTAATTAACACCAAATGTCGAGGGTTCGACTCCCACCAAATGTCATGGCCTCGAGCGCCCTAATTACCCACATCTTGATTAAGTGCGTCTTAATTAACTTCATGATCTTGAATTGTAGCGCGAAGTGACACGGACAGAGACTAGAAGCAGGCAGGACGAGCGCTTCACCTAATTACTTCACCTTAATTGACGCCAAAGGTCGTGGGCTCGACTTCCCGCAAAGTTCGTAAGTTCGAGTGCCTTAATTAACTATACCTTAATTAACCGTGCCTTCCTTAACTTCTCCTCAGTTAGCACCAAAGATTGTGGGCTCGACTCCCACCAAAGTTCGTGGGTTCTATAGTGCCTCAATTTGCGGCATCGCGCGCGTATGACGTCTGAAAAATCAAGCCAGATACGGTTCGGCGACGGAAATTTCGGTCGTAATTGCCCACTGGTTCGACAGCAGTCTTAATTCTTATAAGTCGGTTTTATCACAGAAAACGCACATGGTTTTATGAAGTATGTGGAACACGGGCGCCTTTCTTGCAATGAAGCATCTTGCGTGGGATAAACCCCTCCACCTATGTTTCCGTGTATGAAGGAGCTTGTGGGATTGCCCCGGTCAGCTCTAATTTGTCATTTTATGCAATGGACTCCACCCCTGCCGCAAGGCAACGCTAATCGGGTCCTGCAGACACTGAGGTATTTCGCCCGTGAAGCAGGAATCATCGGAAGGATAACTTTACCCCATTTACCATTTACCAAGCCCAAAACCCGACTTCTCTGTGACGTATTTCAGGCTTCCAAAATTGGTTCCGCCGCACACAACCAGCAAAAGCATAGCCTTTAAGATCCGCATTTTAAATTCAGATGGCGTCACCCTATGGGCGTGTGGATTTGGACACTACCTATTCGCCTTTTCCCCAAACAGTTAGGCCAGCGCGCCATCAACTTGCATAATAACCATTTGCGGTAAAAGCGTATGTTAGTTTTAATTGCTTTCCCTTGGAATATGTCCTGATCTTTAGCGAGTCGCGTGTACCTTCTTTCGACTTCGAATATGGAGAGCAAGCTTTGTGGTATCCCGAAATGAGCGGCGACGTCATTTTGCTCTCAGATCGAGACCTCTTGCGAGATATTAGCCTTGGTTTCGTCCTCAAGAGAGAGGCTGTAGTGTTTAATACTATCGCCTCTATCGAAACTCAGGTTTGCAACTTGCCCCACGAGACAGGGAGCGTTGACACTGTAGGCCTTGGCGACAGCACAAAAAGTGCACCCGACAAACCAAATCGGGCGCCGACGCAAGGCGCAGAATACGAAACTCTGGAAAATATCCAATATGCTATACTTTTTCTCCGCATCATTATTGCGATAGCGATTCAGGGCGCACTTCTACCGTTGCCGTCATGTTCCGTGTAAAGTCCAAGCGCGATAATACCGTCGCCGCGCGCCATACGCTGCATGTGCGAGTGATAGCGTACGAGGGTAGCCGACGATGGCGGCCCAATCGGGGAAGGGAGGAGAACGGGGTGAAAGCGCGCCGTCTCCGGTCGCGCGAGGCACCGGGGAGGAGGGTGAGAGCGGCGGGGCGGTGGTGTTCTCCGGCTGCAACTGCTTATGTGGCAGCTGCGCGCGGATGCGCGGCCGTATCTTGAGAGCGATCTGCGTTAGGGGCAGAGTCTAGGTGCGCAGACGGCTCAGCGCTCCGTTTGCGTTCAAGCGATAGACAGCACGAAGGTCGCTTCGCTCGCTGATGCTGTCGCGCTTGCTCACGCCAGCGTTTCGACAGCGAGTGTCCGCGGTCATCGAGTGTGATGTGTTCATGTTTGCCGGTGCTTGCCGACACCATCCTTGTTAATCTAGCTAGCAAGCGAACGCTTAAAGTTTATACTAGGGTTGTTCATATATCGATGAATGATTGTTCGATTAATCGATTAAATTTTTCCCGCAAAGCGATTAGTATTCATCGATGTACACCTTCCATTTAATCGATTAGACCTGTTGGATTAATCATTTTCGAGAGTTTCATAGAAGTGGAAACCGTACTGGAATGGCGGGGCACTAGCGACTGTCCACTGCTTTTCCCAGTCCCGAGTGATGCCAAGCCCAGTGCTTGCCCAATCTTCCCCCACACCGCACACGCCACCACGCCGCCCGAAGCCAGAGGCATACGAGTACCATAACAACGGTGTCGTTGATCCTCGTACCATTCCTAGTCCACTAGAGACGAAGCACAGCGTGCACTCCGGTTTGGAGTATGTATTTGACATAGCGATGGAGTTCTTGTCGATTCCCGCAAATCTATAGCGTCCGATCATATATTCTCGCACGTTGGTTGTGTGGTCATTCAAAGAAGGTGTCGGTTTCACTCAAACATCCCAGCCAATTGACATTCCTTCGCTCTGCAGGAAAGAGCATGTGTATTTAAAATCCTAAACCAGTGATTTCCTTTTCCCCAGTGCATATTGCAATTTCTTGCATATTTCAGTTGGACTTCGCCTTTCAGTTTTTGCCATTTTCTTTTTTCTTGTTTAACTGCGCTGTGCAGGGGTTCACTAGTACCATGTATCTTATTTAATTCCACACGAAGTGCCATTTTATAACATATAATGTTTATCTTTTCAAAAGCCATTATTGCCAAATATATTTAGTGTTTAACAAGTCAAAGGTTATCCTGTATCAAACTTTTATGCACTTGTGTTTCAAACTCGGATCCACCTCTCAAACATTAAAATAGGGTCTTACAAAAGTAGATAACGGTGTTTCAACCTTTTTATAGGTGTCCGGCAAAATTTTCTTTTAGTCAATTAATGGATGAAAAGCCCTGCATCGAAAGCGATTAATCGAAAAAGGGGAAAATGATGAATGAGTAATTATTAATCGATTTAAAAGATAAATCGACCATCCCTAGTTTGTGCAACCAATAAAAGTGCTATCCTTACTCCGTATGGCTGTCTGCTAATTTGCTATCGCAATCAATGCTTCGCCTTCCTGGCGAAGCTGGGACTTTTTCTAAAAGATCTTCGTAAACATCTCTGTACATGCACACATAGGATATATATAATAAGGTGCCTTGGAAACTGCGCATATTAGAAACTTGTGTTCAAAAACATTGCACACTTTATTCAACATATCGGTCGGAGAGCAATATGAGAATTCAAATTCTAATCTGGCACTTTAATTCTAATGTCGGTTCCCGACATACCCTCCGCGTAGACAAAGCTCTAGTATCAACTGACACTGATTGCAGCTTTTGAATGCTTCTGAATAGGTGGCCTTAACAAATATTGATGCAGTAAACTGCGTGTCGGCTTTTGAACAATGAATACTACGTACTTGACCTTGATATCGACCAACTCCATGTTTGGCCCGTAGTACTGAAAATGGTGTGCTGTGGATCGTCAAAGTGATGACCTCTTCAGAGGAAATAGTTACATTATCAATCCTAAAATCCGATGCAACATTGCAAAGATTTCTTTTTTCCCCTTTCGTCCAACATTGCGGCCGAAAATTACCCGAAAAAGGGAAAATTCCCTGCACGGAACGCGTAAGGTCCCTAGATAAAACAAGTGAAAACTTGTGAAGATTTGTTTTATCTAGGGACCGTAAGAACGCGCCCATACGTGTGTCCCCTAGTGCCTCTGATCGGCAGAATTCGCCAACTTAGGGCCTCCGAAAATCTGGCAGCGACCTCCTGCAAAGCGCTAGCTCTAAATCTTACTGCGCGCTCTGAACAGACAACGAAGTCTCGGGCCAATACTCTTGGTTTCAAGCTTATACATATGAAGCAAGAGAAGAGGTTAAATAGTCGACCTAATTCCAGACAGCTGTCCTTGAGAAATTCTAGAAAGGCTACACCAGTTTTTCTTTTTGTTTGTTTGATTTCTTTTGAGAGAAAGCTTCAGCTCGGGTGCTCCTATCTAAATGCATGTAAAAGGAGAATTCGTTTTTCTCGACAACCACTGCACGAAACTTGACGAGGTTTGTTGTATTTAAAAGAAAAACTTAAAATCTAGTGACTGTTGCTTTTGAATTCTTGATTTAGGTCGTCATTTTTTATTAAAAATTGGCTAACATTGAAAATGTTTAGAAAACGAAACTATCACGTTTACAACTCTAACTCTGCAATGAAAAATGATGTCACCTGTCTATGAATTGCATCTAATAGTGCATCTAAAGCGGACAAAACTGATATGTTACACGTGAATCTACAAAAATTAGTAATAAGAAAACACCAGCTTTTGCAGAACCCTTAATTGTTCACAACGTAACAAATTCACGTAAGATATGAAATGACAATCAAATTTGTCTGCTTTCAATGATCTAATGGGTGCCGTTTACAGAACCGCGATATCTATTTTTGATGCGGAGTTATCAATTTGTAAACTTCGTGCTTCTATAAATTTTTCAGCTTTCAAATTTTCGAAAATCTTTCTAACTACCTTCAGGCCATAAATCAAAATTCCGCTTCTAAGAGGCACTAGAATTTAACTTTATCTCTCAAATGCAACAAATATAATTAAAATCTATCCAGGGGTTATCTCAGAAAAACGTTTTTGCCTTTTACATGTATTTGAATAGGCCGCGTCGGAGTTGGGCCCGAGGCCCTAGCTAAAGCTTCCTCACACAGCCAGCCCAACTATAATATATAGACTGATCTAGCCCACCTTTCTGCCATACTAAATCTTAGGTACCGTGGCGCCATCCATAGGAACCAACGCGAAGCAAAGCGGGAACCTTGCTTTAATGGAGGCGTGCCGTCGCCGCGTTACCTGCCGCTTCGTACTACTTTGCGTGCCTCGAAAGTAAACTTTCCCGCTAGCAATACCGGCTTCGCGCCTCGTGCATCGTTGATCAGGGTCCTCTGCTGCGCATTCGGTGAGTCGCGCACGCACTTCATATTCAATTCGTCGCGCTATGAGGCCTTTTATTTTGCATGCGGCGACGCACGAGTTGGCGACAGCTGTTTTCGTTTTGTCAGAAAGAAAGAAGGACGCTTTCGCGGGCGCCGCTACTGTTTGAACAAGTGGCGCGGTACTGGCTTTTTTCTTCCATCCTCTGGCTTCTTCTTGTACAATCGCGAGCGAGCGCGAGCTTTTTGTCCATGTGACGGCCTATGGAAACTCGCAGTTACGGCTGCCCGTGAACAGAGTCATTACGTGCTAGTGAGATACGTTGAAGGCCGCGTCAAGGATTTTTCGAAACCAATGCTGTGCAACCTTGACTTGCGCGGAATGCATGAGCTGACTCAGTGCCCAACGCGTGCCGTCCAAACAGCACGAGCAACAAGTAGTAGTAGTTTCTAAAGGAACTCGTGAACTGCTGATTACTCTAACATTGCGGTAGCATATATCTGTATTTTCGCTTTCTGCCTTTTTAAAAAAGTTCGCGTGGATCGCGAAGTCAAGCTTTGTTGTTTTCTTATAAACGTGTTCTGATCGCCTAAATTTGACGATTGTTTTGTTCGTAGGTCGCAATGGGACGAAAAGTGACTCTCGCTGTGTGCACGCTTAACCAGTGGGCTCTGGATTTTGATGGAAACTACAAGCGAATTCTCAAAAGTGAATACACCTTTCAGTCGCACGCATCATTCACGTCCTTTTGCTAACTCAGCAGTGCCTTTTTCTTAATTCTTTGAACTTTTCTTCTTTAATTAAGGTATCAAAGAGGCAAAAGCAAGGGGTGCATCCTTTCGAGCAGGCCCTGAACTGGAAGTAACGTAGGTATTCTTTTTTTTTTTCTGTCGTTTGTTGCGTAGTGCTCAGGTGCACTTGGCACTGTCACGCCTCTTTAAAGATATTGCAAGCTACCGTGTAATGACTAGAGAAATACAGACAGTTTAAGTTAGATTGTATGTCACAGAAATGTCAGGCATTTACACTTTTACATTTTTTTATGGATGAATTCATTGACATGTTCACCATTTCAGGGGATATGGATGTGCCGACCACTTCTATGAAAGTGACACTCTTCTCCACTCTTGGGAAGTCCTTGCGTCTCTGCTCCGTGATCCGACATGCGAGGGGATTATGGTCGACATTGGCATGTAAGTTGGTCAACTTTTGCCTCCTCCTTCAACCATCTTCTACATCCTGTCCTCCATATTGTCACAATGTAGAGACAGTCAAGAGGTAGAAGTACTACCAGAAATGTTACCAGCGCCGTGAACATGTGGACGCCTGTAGGAAGTTGAAATAGTAGAAGCAGCTTTATACTGCGATATGGGCACAGGGAGAGTCATTCAATTACCTACTATAGAAACCAGTACGGTAACTTATATTTCAAATGCTTCATTGATGTGCATAAAGCCGACTTTGTTATGGTTATTAACTATTTCAGTTATAATTAAGACTATCTAATGTATAGGTTTGCTTTTCACTGCGCCAACTCGGCGTTTTGCCTCTGCCAGGATGTGCTTCAAAAGGTCAGGTGGCTGTTTTACCACTGTTAAGGTCATATTGAGGGTTAGTAAAGGCACCAATTCTAATTAGCCCTCGATTGTAACGAGGACTCATTGTCCAGATCTTTCAAGGTAAAAATCGAAAATACAGTGGTCTCAATTGCAAAATCTCTGCGTCATTTTCACGAGGATGATCTGAACTGTCTGCCCGACGTCAACGGCAAGCTATGGGTTGTGCTGCTCTCTGCACAGTGATCTACAGTGCCCGACGTTGCCTGGTTGTGGCAACACACATAGCTCAATGATTCGCTTCTTCAGCAGTGGTTCGTACCTTGCGAAGAGGCGCCATAAAGTGCACTGAAGAGCAAATACAGCTATTGAGGCTATGCAGTGCACGTGTCGCATCCCTTGACCCATGGCACGATACAATGATGTTAATAATGATGATGACGTATTGGTCTCCCCTTTGATATGAGGTGGTGGCAGTCATCTAGCCTGCTTGGATTAACCAGGTCCAGCTACATGAAACATGCAATTGCTACATGCAACCTCTACATGTCGGAACACCTGGTGGAATACAATGCAACTGCAATGCAATGCTGGCACGTATCGACGCTACGCGACATGCATGTCACATCGCCCGACAAGTGGCGCGATTCGATGCTGCTGCTGATGGTTTATTGGCATCCCCTTTAAAATGTGGCGATGACAAACAGTCACCTACACTGCTTGATGATGATGAAAAACTTTATTTATCCCTCTTTAAATGGAAGGGGCAATGGAATAGAGGGTGGGGGGAGAAACTACTTGAAGTAGGCCTCCTTTATCCTCTCAGCCCACTCCAGGATGGCCTTCTGGAAATCAGGCCTCGAGCTGCGCACGGCAGCCTCCCACTACTCCTCACTAGATATTAATTGCTTGAGGAAAGGGGGAAGGGGGTGCTTAGGGCACCCCCACATGATGTGGTTTAAGTCTGCTTTGGGAGAGACGCACAGTTTGCAAGAGGCAGAAAGGTAAATGGAGGGATGAATGTGGTGGAGGAGGTAAGGGGACGGAAAGGTGCGAATCTGCAGCTGTCGCCACAGAACTTCACACTTGCGCGGGGATTTGCCCATGAGCGACGGAAAGCGAAGTCTCATAAGTGGATACATCTTTCAGTTGCATGCATCATTCACGTCCTTTTGCTAGTTCAAGCAGGGTGCTGTCCCCTTTTCTTTCTACCCTGCTTGATCTAATCAGGTGTGCTATACGTGTTTTTCATTCTAGCATTTGCATACATCTTAATCTTCTCTTTCCTCAAGAGAATCCATCCATTTCTTGGCTGATCCCCCATAGTGGGTAGGAGCCACATGCTTGATAGGAAATGCAAACGACCTTGTACCACTACCTATGTAACTTCTACATGACGTGCCACCTGGTGTAATAATGTGCACCTGCGATGCAAAGTGTGCACGTGTCGACGCTGCGCAGCACACATCTCACATCGCGTGACAAGTGGCACAATACAATGCTAACGAAGATTATGATTATGATGATTTATTGGCATCCCCTTTGAAACGGGCCGGTGACAAACGGTGACCTAGCCTGCTTGATTTAATCAGCTATGCCATGTATGTTTTTAATGTATGTCTGACGGAGGCTTGTCACTTTTTTATTCCTCGAGACAATCCAACCATTTCTTGGTCAAGCCTCCATAGGGGGTTTCGTGATAGCTGCGACGGACACAGGCGGCCACAGCGGACAAAATCACCAACCAAAATGTCTATTGGAATGAGCCCATAACAGCTTACGCTGTAAAAAGAAAAAAGAACCTTAAACTCTGAGGTAACCGGAGGTGCAATTTGAACAACTATAGATCGTGTCCAGTGGGGACAAACTTTCAGCACTCACAAACTTCCAAAACCTGTAGTACAGCAAAGCATGACAATGGAAGGTGGGATGCAAGATCTGAGGAGGGGGCTGAATTTGGACACTGCCTATTGCAGTTTTGGTTTCATACTTGATTCTTGTGCCTGTATTCTTGTGCCTGTGCCTGTGCCTGTGCCTGCGTCTTATTTTAGTGAATTTTGTTGAAAAATATGTGCTCATTAGAATCAAGTAAGTATGGTACTTCTTGCTTTTAGGACAATGCCAAATCATGAACAGGAACTAAAAATATATATTTATCTCTGTCTTCCCTTTCTTTGCAGGCCTGTTATGCACAGAAACGTCACTTACAACTGCAGAGTCATTTTCTTAAACAAGTGAGTTTTCTGAGGCATCATATGTGACGCATTTTGTCATATGAACCTGAAATAATGCGTACGTCGTACTTTGCACTAGCAGGTACTTGTTATTGCTGTGATGCTTTGCTAGCCAAAGTTTCCGAATTCTGCAGGAAAATTCTGCTGATTCGCCCCAAGCTCATGATGTGCGATGACGGCTGCTACCGCGAGTCGCGCTGGTTCACACCGTGGCAGAAGCCTCATCGCGTTGAGGAATTTTTCCTGCCTCGCATGATCTCCGAAATAACTGACCAGGTTTGTTTTCACTCCTCACATGCCTGTTTCTCAAAAAGGAAAAATTTCTTGCTTTTAGTTCTGTTCCTCGCAACATTGCTGAAACATAGTCATGTGTGACCACAAATGGCATTGGTCTCTGAGAAATGCGTTAACACACCAGCTGCAGTGATTGGTGACCTTCATTATGTTGGTTATGTTCTCAAATCTTGCAGAAAGTGGTGCCAATCGGAGACGCCCTCATCTCAACGAAGGATACGTGTATTGGATTTGAAATTTGTGAAGAGCTCTGGAATCCCCTGAGGTACTCAACTACAAACACATCTTAATGTTTAATTCCTATAGACCTCCTTGTCGGCACCATGGCAGCAGTGTGCTTGTGACTTCCAGAAGCTCTTGGTCGTAGGTGTTCGGCACTTAAGTTTTGCTGCGAAAAAGATTGCTTTTAAATGCGTAAGCATTTCTATGGTTACCCAACCAGAAAACTGTCTGTCCGTCCCCCCCTCCTTCGCTTGCGATTGCTTTCAAGGTAGAGCCAGCCAGCTCGGGAAAAAGACGACGACGAACGCACGAGCAACGGCACAGGCATGTTCTCTGTGACCGAGTGACGGATGCAATCAGGCGTGCACTTAGTGAGCCGGAACTGTGGAGCAGCTGTCGCTTTGGATCGGAACTTTATCTGCGCACCTGGAGCTGCCACCTGCAATAGTTTGCTGGCCTCATCAATTCACATTGTGCCGCCTTCCGCAGCAGTTCATGTCGCTGCAGTGCTGAGTGTGAGCACTGAACGCCGCATCGTTACTACGAAATGCTTACACATCGTTCAGATAACTCCCGAGGAGATACTACGTATATTTTTGTCTGGTAGTCGGCAATGAGTATATCTGCTTAATGTGTCCAACTACAGTCAACTCCCGTACCCTTGAACATTTGGTCGAATCAACAAATGCTGGCAAAATGAACATATTCAGATCTTTGTTTATTGTTATAAGAAGTCTGTAATGGCTTTTTGTTTTTTTTGGTTGAAGCATCACTCAATCAGCATGTAGCAGAGAGCACCATCATGTTTAAGAACTGCCAAGAGCATTGGATAGAAAAGAAATTTTCTGAAAGTTCTAAAAATAACAGTAAAAGTAAAGTAAAACAGCTTCATGCCTAGGGAAGCAGCAGCCCCATCTACTAAATTTCGTGTGTTTTCAAGCCTTTAATAACCGTTGCACACACGTTGAGGGTCGGTAGGAATCCAGTTAACCAAAACAGCTTTGCTTTTAAGTTCGAACTAAACAAGTTTTCTTTCCATAGCGATGCATAGTTGCTTTTTGGGACTTTCCCGTGCATTTGCATTAACCGAAAAGACATATTAACTGTGGTCAACATAATGGGAATCGATTGTATTAGAAATACACTTTCTACCTTCAGCTCATGTATGCAGCATTTATTATACATTTTGAAATAATATCTTTTTCTTTACAAAACTAGAATGTAACTGGGAAGCGAAATTGTCAGCAGCGAGTGAGTCCTGCTTATAGGAAAGCTATTGCAACTTGGTATTCTGATCATCACTTGCTAAATGTAGCACCGTGTTCAGGAAATGAAACCGTAACTCTCTTGGAACCCGTGTGTGCAAATATAAGAAGGGTCTGTCATTGGCAGATGTGTAAGCAGTAATATTTGCTGTTGTCATAACATTGTCATAGTTGTCATATTGTTGTCATAGCGCAGAACCCTGACAGGCACCTGCAGCAAGAAAACCTGAAGTCATAGAAACTTGTTGCAAAATTGCCTGCAACGCTGCTAGACTTTCAATACTGTGCAGTGTGCATTTGAGCAAAGCAAATTGATTAAAAGTAACTTCGTTATCAAATTTAACTTGCATTACTACCAAAATGTCCTTTAGGATGTTATCAATACACAAACTCCTGCAGTCGTGTGCAGACGGACAGCATTAAAGCATATGCTATTAAAAGCAGGCAGGCCAATTACTTTGTTGATGCCCATGGTGCTTATCAGTCTCTTAATAAGAAGGAAAACGTGTTTGTTTTGTTCAAATGACATCAGCTCCCACATAATGGCGTCGCTGGATGGTGCTGAGATCATAGTCAATGGAAGTGGATCTTATCATGAGCTGCGAAAGAACTATGTTGCGTGTGACAGAATCAAGTCAGCTACAGCGAAGGTGAGCGTTTTATTCCTTGATTATAGACTCTAGATTATATTCACAACTGTGAATTGTGTTCAAGGGCTGCAACAAACGCTTCTTCAATGCAGTCCACTTACAACACCAATATTTTACTATGATAAACTGTAATAACTTCTTCTGAACAGATAGTCTTGAAAGAAATATATGCCACTAACTACACAATGTAAACAGGCATTAAAGAAACAGTCTACCATTGCCGCTAAAAGTTTCATTTGGCAACTTTTAGCGGCAATTTGGCAAAAGCTCTACTGGCAAAAAAGAATTTTTTATCCCTGTTGTCACAAGGTAAATTTCATACACACTGTGTTACTGGATTACATACATCTCTTGATACTTTGCACCTTGTTATCACATCCTGTATTGCACACCACATATTTTATTTACATGCTAGCCCTTTAGCTATTGTTCTTACTTATTCTATTTATGAACCATTTAATGAAGCTACGATAGTTTTCACATTGTATTGAACATTTCTTTTTTTCTAGGTAACGACAGAATGTGCTGCACCCTCAATCATACTTTTGTACTGAACCCCACACTACTGTAATGACTCCAAACAGTTTATGCATATCTACATTACGATATTTGAATCAAAATTAATTAGAATTTGAAGGTGCCAGCAGCTTTTGCCGTGTTTACTACTAAAGCTACGATTGGGTTGTGTCACCTTTCGTCTGGCAGTGCGGCGGCATCTACATGTTCTCCAACCTGAGAGGCTGCGATGGCGAACGTGTCTACTACCAGGGTTGCTCCAGCATTGCCATCAACGGCGAGTTTGCTGCCATAGCCAAGCAGTTTGCCCTGGAAGAAGTCGTAAGCATTTATCTACGAACCTACTTCGTTTTTGTGAAACTCAATGCCACCATTTGACCGCTAGCTGTCAGTAGCGTGAATAACAGTGTGGGTTTAGGCTTGCTAGCTCTTGAGTGGACAAAAATGAGGCAGTTTGGGGGGCCGACGGGGGGGGGGGGGGGGGCTGGTGATGGCTGACCTTGTCAGTGCTAAGAGTCTCCAGCCTGTATGCACAACTTCCTCGCAATTTCGTTTTTTAGTCCTACCACGTCGCGACTTTCAACAACAGAGTTGCGGTAGTTGCCTGGGCAACACAGCTACCAATACAGATGTATGCACTTAGATCCTAGTTTCCAACTTTTGTAAGTTATACCACAAAAAAATGTATTATGCAGATTTTCTGGCGTGAATATTAGCCATGGTGATGCCCAGGCTATGCGGGAGAACTGTGGCTTTGCAAATGTAAATATGGGTAAGCACCTATGGTGCGGAGAGCATTTGTTTTTACTCCAGTGAAGTGCAAATTTTGGCTGGTTGGCACATGTTGCATAAAGAAACTAGTTACAGTGCAAGACAGAGGGCATAAAAAGGAGACAGACAAAGGGCTGACTATCAACCAACCAGTTGATACTCAGTGCTTGATCCGTTTCCTTATGTCCTGTGTTACTCGTATTTTGTATTTTTACTCATTGCAGCAAGCACGCGTGTATCCTTTTTTACTGCATTCTTTAGGCTCTCAAAGCAATGGTTTCCAGGTTGGGGAGCATGCAATACCTTCCTCATGCTTGATAATTGTGTTCGATCAGTTTTTCTGTGCCCAAGCATGTCTAGTCGTGTGCGCCTGGAACTGGAATTCAAGTCGTCACGTGCTCTGTGCAGTACCTGTACAGTAATGTACAGTGTTGTGCAATATTGTACGGTAATGAATTTGCACAGGCTGGGTTTCAAAAGTGAGAGGGTACAACTGTTAGTAAAGCTTCTGCTGATGTTTGGTCTGAAGTTGAATTTGGTGCTCTTGTGCGAGCGAAAACTCCGGACAACTTGAAGCATCGTTTGTAAAAAGTTGTACATACACTGTTAAAATGCTGATGCATAAAATCACCCTACCGAGAGAAAAAATAGAGATGCACTTATATTAGCCGAATATAATAGTCAACACCACATACACTCCTGAGCGTGTGCCAATATCTGAACCATCGTTAAAATAATGTGAACATTATATTGGAAAATTATACAACCGGACAGAAGCTTCTCTGTCTTCACTGCTGCTGTCATTTAAAAGTTATGTTGCTTAGCCTACCAAAAGACTGTTTTTTTTTTTTTTTGGAAGTGCTAGGACTGCTGGAGGCAAGTTTCAGTGATATTGCTTGACAAAGTTTTATTTTTCCTGACTCCCCAATGTGCAGAAAGGTGTCAGATCTGACCAATAATTAAAATTCAGTCGTCGTTTCATACTGTACACGGTGTTACTCATGGAAGTATTCCAGCGGCAGTGGTTTATAATGTGTCGAAGAGCTGTCAATCAAATTGATCAATTTCTTTGGGCCCAGTAACGAAATAGTTAAACAATAGGTGCGGACAATGCAGAGACAGAATTTTTAACAATTACCTTTGGGTGTGCTAGGTGAATTCAGCACTGCCTTTGTTTGAATTTTCTTTTAGTTCATCAGAATGAAATAAATGTGATATGCATTATCACATTTATGTCATCATTCAAGATGTGTTTATGATATCAGAGTGTCAGCCTATCAGAACGCATGTGTGTGATCTGATTACTGTAGCATGTTCCAGAAGTCGAGCGGTTATCTTACGCTTATCTAAAACGTACGATGACGCACCTGTATTGCAGGACAGCATCATAACCATGAGCACACCTCACACGAATGCATCAATAGGAAAGCATGTATCATGTTTAACCTGACAAAATGTCTGTAGCGATATTTACAGCCAAGAAACACACTGCAACACTTTCATAGGTATGCTCATATTTTCTGCAATCCTTCTATGTGTCTGGTAAGAATGGCTTATTTAGCCGGTGCCTGCCTGGTCTACCATGCTAGACTTTGATGTTGTAGCATTACATGTGACATCACTTCATTGCAATATTCAGGTCACTTCACTTGTACTGCACTGTTCTTTTTTTTTTTTAACTGCACGAAGATGTACTTATGAGTAGTTGCAGTTCTTTGATCTCTTGAGTCACAACACAGTGAGTCAGTTACTAAGACATGCATGCTGCTAGGCGTAAGGTTTTGGGTTCAATTCCCTCCTGTGGTGTCTATATTGTTGTGAGGCGGGAATGCAAAATGCTCGTGTTGGGGTGTGTGCAGGGTAAAGAACCCTAGGTGGCCAAGCTAAATGCAAAGCCCTAAGAGGTTAATTACTAAAGGAGAAAGTGAAGACCCCAGCTTCACTTTCTTGATTTCGTGCCAAAACTCCAGTGTTCATATATCAGTCTGACATATGTTTCAGTATATGTCATTGTAGCACAGTAATTGTTCTTGATTGGGACTCTTGAACTTGTTTTTGTTGAATTATTTTTCTTGTGATTTTCTTCATTCACCTGTAAATGACTGCTGTCCGTATTTGATAGCGTTTATGTATATTACTGGTTTTGTGTGCCATTCTATTGAACTGTCTGTGCTTTGCCCATGTTACTGTGTGTACTTTATTTACTTACTACCCAATCCTTCCCTCAAGAGGGCCTTTGGAGGTACTTTAAATAAAGAAAAACATGTAGGCCCAACGCAGTGTTGGAATCCTAAATGACACAAAACTTGTTTTGGTAGCCAGTGCATGGCACGAGCACAGCCTCATTGCCCGCAGCTGTCAGCCATCAGCTGTCGCGAGAGTGAATGTGATGCATGATCCTTGTCAAGGATAGACTATTGACAAGGGGGTGTATACACAGAGAAGTACAGCATCTGTCTAAGTACATTTAAAGTGCCTTGTGTCCCACTGACACATCCTTTCTGAGGGATTTGCCTACAATGGGAGCACATGTCCAATTGCACATACCCACTTGAAACATGCTAAGTTTCGTCTTCGTCTCTTTTCGAATGCAATGTAGCCCATCCTTGCCGACACAAGAATTTAGAAAAAAATTAACTGTATCCTCCGAGTCTGCAGTTGAGCTGCTGTAATGAAGTGTGCCGTCTCCTATACTTCTTTGTTGTTGTTCTCAGTCCCACTCTTCTCTGAAGTGCCTCCCAGGCCTGAGAATATGTGAATAAATGAGTAAATAAATGAATGAATAAATAAATAAATAAATAAATAAATAAATAAATAAATAAATAAATAAATAAATAAATAAATTGACTTTGCCCAAGCAGACACCACAAAAATTCATGACATTGCAGCGAGCTGGTGCGCAACCTTTAAGGTAGTGTCGCTACCTGTCTGTTGTTCTTGCATCTTTTTTTGGCATTAAGAATGTGTGTGTTGCAGAAGTGTAATTTACTAGTATAGCTTAAGTAATTTTTCTTTTAGTGTTCCTTTGAATGGCAGAATGGCATTACGTTAATTGGAAGCTGAAAGCATTAATTCATTTCAACTAAGGTAGAATTAATTCATTTGTAGTAAAGTAAGATTAAACACAAAGCCTTTTTTTTTTGTGTGTGTTTATTTTACAGGAAGTCACAACTGCTACATTAGACCTGGAGGACGTCAGAGCCTACAAAGTAAAGAACAGAAGTCGAACGTTGAAAGTGAGTGCTTTGTCACGGTTGAAACAATGAATTGTGAAAATTTGTTAACTGCTCCTGTTGCAAGCCTTTTATTTGCAGGTGATTCCAGTGCTAGCAAGCTGATATGTTGAATGTTCCTTACCACTTTTTATTTTAACATAGCCTTTGGCGATCACACCCTTCGTGGCAGAACTTTGCTGTCAGCACTCAAAGGCGAGCTGCAACAAAATTTTTGACCACATAAAGAGCCTAGTTCCAGATAGTGTACTTTACGTTTGAAATGTGAATGGGGGAATGCATTGTGAAAACCTTGCAAAAATGTACATTTTTAATAATATCGAAACGAAAATAAGTTATGCAGATCCCGAGCACTATAGGGATTGGCCTGCGCGAAGCTACTTTTCCTTTATTGTGTGCCTGTGCATGCATGCAATGAACGCCATTGTTTCTCCAGGAACCATTTGCAAATATAGTACACACAACAAAGTTGGACACATTTTCACTGGGAAACAGCTCACTCAACGAAAACTTCTGGTGCTCCAGCACTGCAGACATGTCCGACGAAAAACAATATAACGCACATTGCACTCCCAAGTCAGCCTGCACAGGTTCAATTGTTTTACAGTAATTGCTTTCACCCGCAGAGGCAGAGTCTAGTTTGGGATGGCTTGGAACGTGCGTTCCAAGCCATTCTTCCATTCCACTTTGCCATTCCACTTTGCGTTTTTGAGCGTAAAGCTTGTCACGCACACTGGTGCTTATCGCCGCCACCTGACACTGCTCCACTTCACCCTTAAAGGGTTTATGAGCCAACGTGCACTGGAATTTTGAATCCCACATTGCTGCGGAATGAAGATGTTCCAGTTCCGCTCAATGCTTCTGTCTCTCTCGTGTGCACTCCGTGCACACTTACGCCCCTGGCTCTTTGATTTACCCTTGGCGTGCAATGTGCTTTGTCGCCCCAGGCCACCTCAGTTGGCAATAGCTCTGGGACCAGCTTCTATTATCTCCAGGACTTACCTTTTTTTTTTATTATTGCTGGTGTAATCTACACCCACAAATATATTAGGCAAGATACAGACCCAGCAGAAGCCATGCAATACCTTAGGTGGTCAGGCCAAGAAAGATTTACTTTAAGAATTAGTCAATTACCGGACCTGCATTTTTGCCAAGATTGCTTCTATAGTGTACAATTATCATTCATAACCACTTTAGCCAAAACAAAATTTTGTCACAGTTGACCTTTTAAGGAGCACTCTCTCACTATTGAAGGGTGTGGAATGCGTCTGGTAGGACACCTCCTCCAAAATAGTTTCCAGATAAAAGCTTTTGGATGTGCCTTGTATTGTTTTCAACAACCACCACGGTGCTGCTGTCACAGCCTCTCCTTTTAATATATTTTACTGCGCTTGAATTTGAGCTCTGCAACTGTGCTTAAGTGAACATATAGTCCACCATGCTTCACCAGTCTCACCGCCAACCTTGTTTACTGACATGACGTCAAAATTCTGTGGCGCGACCCTATGTCATACCGTCCATCTCACTGGTATTGTTCTTTGCCACCAGGTAGTGTCACCACCCCATCACTGTTTAGACCGATTTCTCCACATTTTTATTGCCCGAGGGATTGGTTAGCTATTATTGTCAGAGAAATCCATCAAGTTGCCATCTTGTTTGCTCGCATGTAAAAATCAGAAAAAAAGGGGTGAGGGTTTGGAAAAGTTGAAAGAAAGATCGGGGAAAGAAAGTCGAATTGTGGGCTCTCAGCTTCGTATACAGGAATAATATTTGGCTCATTATAGTATTACTTAGCGACTGCACCAGTTTTCTTACCATGTTCAAAAAATGCTGCAGGGCCCTTTAACTCACTGTGTTAGCTCACAATGTTTCTATGGCAATTGGGACTATACCAGTGTTTGTTACGCGTGCAAAAAAACAGCATACATGCTTGGCCCACTAGGTATATAACTGAAAAAATTTGACAACACAAGAAATATTCAAACATCAGAAGTCTCAAAGCAAAAGAAAAATTTTTTTGGTGGAATGAAATTTCTACCCATTCAACTTCGCAACTTTCAGTGTTGTAGCGTGATAAATAAAAAGCAGAATAAACTTGGGTTGCTGCTAAGTTGTGCACTTTCTTTTAGTGCATGACTTATTGTCATTTAATATATCACGCTATTGCCATGATCATTTTAGAAAACACTGCAGGTTTTAGTCTCACGAATCACACTCGGAGTGAGCATCCTTGACAATCATTTCAGGGAGCAGAATCGGAAGGCTACCCACGCGTTGTGGTCGACTACGCACTCTCCAGCACTGCCGACATGTCCGTTCCACCAAGTCCAATAATCAGCTGGGTCTTCCCAACACCAGAGGAAGAGATCGCGTAAGTAACCAAGACATGATTATAACTGCTTACGCTAGAGGTAACTGCTCAAGTCATTTGCCCACTTTCTTGTTGAAAGCAAACCGGGATCTCATGCTGGAATTGAACCTTTAGCAGAAAGAAATAGAGCGGAATACCTCCCACATTTTGCTACTGGAAATTGCTATGTGTAGCCATGTCTTAACCCAGGCATCGAATTCCGTACATTGCTGGCAAAGTTGCCGCTCCTGTCAAGTGAATAGGAGTGAAAACTGGAAGAAAGGCTTACCTGTTGTCCATCGCTGACCCTCCTGTGCATGAAACCAGTTTAATGGAGCGATGACTGAAAAAACAGTGGCCCACACAGCAGGAGCTTTTTTTTCTTTACCGAGACACACAACAAGCGCTCATTCCTGGTTGAGTATCAGTATGCACAGGTTTTACTGCACTGCGTGGAATTGGTGAGATGGAGTGTAAGCTTTGACTGGCGTTGGAAGGTGCACTTAGACAAAGTTTCAAAGTTGTAGCGAGTGGGTCATTCAGCTCATCTGTACATATGGTTGCTGTCCACCAAATAATGATGGCAAATGAGGGTTGGAACACATTTTGGATTCATTTTAAAAATTCATGCCAATAGGTGACATTTAAGCGCAGTACTTTTGCAGCATGTACGCCAATGCAGCATATAAGCATCCCATGACATGTTTTGCACAGCGCTTTCCTTGTGCTTATCATGTAGCCAGGTTGCTGGCATTGCCAATAGAAGTGCAACAGGTTGGGCTAGTTTATGTTTGTGTTCGCTTGTCGTTATCACATCTATCTGTGTCCTGTATCTTCCATTTGCATTGTACCTTATCACCATGGAAATTCACCAGTAGCCCATTCGTCACAACGCTTGTCCTCGTCGTGTCTATCTTTGTCCTGCGTCTTTGCATTTGTATTGTACTCGAGCACTATTGCCAATAGAGGTGACAGTTGGGAGAGTTGGAGTCCATTCATAATTGTGAAACGGCACAACAGACGGCAAATAAAGAGTAAGGAATTGCACAGGACAACAGCTATCCTCTGTAACCCTTAGGCTTTTCTCTTCAGCTGTTGTCAGTTGCGCTGTTTCACCACCATGGCATTGCCAAGCTCACTGTGGCTTGATGTGCAGCTTAGGACCTGCCTGCTGGCTGTGGGACTACCTGCGACGCAGTGGGCAGGGCGGGTTCTTTGTCCCGCTGAGCGGTGGCATCGACAGCGCCAGCGTCGCGACAATCGTGTTTTCCATGTGTCGCCTCGTCTGTGCGGCCGTGAAGAATGGCGGTAAGTTAATCCGAACTCTCGCAAATGGACATACCTCACTGTATTTACCCGATTCTATGGCATGCCTTCTTTCCCAATGAAATGGGCATGAACATTTCCTGCATGTTGCGATCTGATATGAGACATAACCACCCTTCACACGGTTGGCAACCACCTACCGTCGGATCCAGCATTGTCGCCATTATCGTCGCAAGATGGCAACAGCGGAAGTTTTCATGATGGTGACAGCGCTCGACTTTCATTATGAAAAGTCGCATGAAAGAAAAGTTATTTTTTGCACACTGAGCTAATGGAAACAGAGCCACATCGTACCTTTCTAGTGTTCCCGAAGACTTGTGTGTATTGCAGGATTAGCTGGTAAAGTGGTTAATCAAAGCGCAGGCCCCCGTACTGTTTTCAGTTGTGGCATAGTCATTAAAAGATATGCAAAATATCGGACACATGAAGTTGCATAAAGCACAACATGCGTTGGCCCATAGACACCGATAAAGGGCTGTGTGACGGGAACAACTGTGGCGAATAAGCGTAAATAAGTTTCCATTCTGTGAAGGTAAATTCTGTGGGTTTCACACTTTTCTGACAACAAAAATCAATGGCATGCTACTTTTTACATGGTATAAAATTGGCAAATCGGTTCTGTGGAAGTCCACAAGGTGGAGGAAAGTACATGAAAGAGAAATGTTGGGATCCACTCGAAATGTAGCACAAACTTATAAAAAAGGAGACCCATCCTGTACCAGGAAGAATTTTTCTTCAACCGCAAGGCTTTTCTTCTGAGAAAGCCGTATGGTGTTTTTTTTTTTTCTTTTTTTTAACTTCGTGCTACATTTCAGGTTGATGACAATTTTTCCTTTTCACATATAAAACTGAGTGCGCATAATGTATCGGTGCAATTATTTCTCTTAGTTTGAACTCTAAAAGGTAAAAGCTAACCGCAAGTTGTATTCGGGAGTGAATTAGAATCGGGTATATTATGTGGTAATTTGGTGACAATCCCATCATTCACAGTATGTGTTATCCTGTCTATGACGCACTACTTGTTGACAGTTTAGCTAATGTGTATCCGTTACCAGTTTCGTCATTATTCTGGCATCCTCTGCAAACTGCCCTGCTCTCTTTCTCCCAGACCCAGACGTGTTGAGGGACGCCAGGCGCATCGTTGGCGACCCCGAATATGTGCCAAGGGAGCCGCGAGAACTCTGCAACCGAGTCCTTGTCACGTGCTACATGGGCACAGAGAACTCGTCGCGCGAGACGCGAGCACTCTCCAAGGACCTGGCCAACCAGATCGGAAGGTGATGAGATGGTGTATCTACTCCCGAGAAACACGTTTGCGAGGTTACAGTGGCAGAAAAGAACTGCATTGTGTTCGTTCCAAAAAAAAAAATGAACCTTTAAATCAACTCGGAAGGTTGCATTAAGGTGGATAAAGCAACACTTGGATGATTATACAGTACTTGTAGGAGTACTGACCAATCGCAGGTCAGTACTTCTGACCTGCACTACAATAAACAATGTGACACACACATTAAACTTTTTTTTTTTTTTTTCACCACGCCTGCAGCTACAACCAATCATCTTTGAGCTGTTAGAACCCTTAAATTAAGCTGTTCGCACTTCAATGTCCGGACCACCCTTTTTCTATACCTACCAACTCTCCTGAATTTTTCGTAATGTTTACGAACTTGGGCTCGTTCTACTATTTTAATGCTTCGAACTTTATGAAAAATAAATTCAGTACACAAAAAGGTTTTAAAGCTGACAAAAGGCGGGGCAGCACCAGATTGCAAAAAAAATGCATACAATAAAGAAATCGTGATGGCACCTGTGCTGCCCTCCTGTAGCAGTGTAAGACACCATATACCAGAGGGGTACCCACTTCGAGCAAGTTATTTAGTGAAGTCTCTGAACAAGGTGAAATCAGCAGAAGCAGAGTCACTGATAAAGTCACTGATCTGGAAACAATGTTGTCAGTATCTGCTGTTCCAAGTTTGCCATGTGTTACGTACTACAGGCCTAAGCCGGCATGTACAAGATGAACCTCAGACCAATATCGCAGGCAGCAAAAGAGCACCGTTTATTTACAGCTTGGAAATATATGTAAGAGAATGGAGAGGGGAAGGAAGAGAGACAGAGAGACAATGGACGCATGTGCCGAGAGGCGTCATTTGGACCAGACTTGTTAGCTGGAGCACTGTGTCTAAAGTCAAATAATTAAGGTGAAAGCCTTATATGTCTCAATAGTCAGTCGACCCTCAGCGAAAACGCATCGACAACACAAAAGGTGCAAAAATGCTACAAACCCTCAACCTTTGGTGGGAGTCAAAACCACAACCTTTGTTGTTAATGACAGCTACGAACCCTCGACCTTTGGTGGGAGTCGAACCCATGACCTTTGGTGTTATTAAAGGCGGTGTTAATTCAGGCACAGTTAATTAAGATATAGTTAAGGCACTCGAACCCACGACCCTTGGTCAGAGTCGAGCCCTCGGCCTTTGGTGAAAGTCAAAGCCTAGACCTTTGGTGAGAGTCGAACCTACCACTATTGTGGTAATTAAGGTGAAGTTGATGAAGGCATATGCAATTAAGATAGAGTTAAGACATGCAAACGCACGACCTTTGGTGTTAATAAAGGTGAATTAGGGCATAGTTAATTAAGATAGGGCAAATTAATGCACTCAGACCCACGACTTTGAATGGGAGTCGAACCCTGGATCTTTGCAGTTAAGAGGGATTACTAAGCAAATTAAGAGGATAAGTAAGTGAATTAAGAGAATGAGTAAGCAAATTAAGAGGGATGACTAAGCGAATTAAGGGGGATATGTATGTCATGTGTCCCTCTTTAATGTCTTGAATGCATCGGCACTTGGGCTTTCGCCTGAAGTCATCTGAGGGATAACATAAGAGACCCTGTGAATTTTTGTTAATAATGTGTGTATGTATCCAACAACAAGTGTGTGCTCAGAGCAAACCTAAATGCATGTTATCCTCCCCTCCCCAACCCTTCTTGTTGTGCGTGGTGCGATGAATTCTAAAGTTCATTGGTTGGCAGACAATTTTTTTATGGTCCTAACTGCCAAAATATGGTGGCCATTGAAGTCTCTAGAATGCAGTTCAAGCATAGGTCCTGCCATACACTTTGCTGTGAAGTGTTGTTACAACATACCCCACTGAGTTTCATTTTATGTTTCTCCCTTTCTGCTGCAGCTATCACATGACAGTAGCCATCGACGCAGCTGTGACGGCCGTTGTTGCGATCTTTTCTACGCTGACGGGTCGCATTCCCAAATTTCGTGTCATGGGCGGCGGCTCACGAGAAGATCTGGCCCTGCAGAATGTCCAGGCCAGGCTACGAATGGTCCTGGCTTACTTGTTTGCGCAGCTCATTCTTTGGGCTCGAGACCGACCTGGTGGTCTATTGGTTCTTGCGACTGGCAACGTTGACGAAGGGTATGTTGCCTTTGCGGTTTACATGTGCCCACTCGAACATTATGGAAGGAAAAAAAAAATATTTATTCAAAATGCTACAGGGGCTACACAATCATTCGAAGCACAGAAGTGCTGAATTGACATTAAAAATAGAGGGAGAGCTACCTGCTGTATGTTAAAATGTCGCATTTCAATTTGCACATCATGAGAAATTGCTCCTTGAAAATGTATGCGAAGTTCTCGCTCATATTGCTCAAGACTATGTACAAACATGCTGCAATTCAACCTTATAGGGAGCCCTTAGGTTTGTTTTTAAACTGTCGTAAGTTTAATTCGTTCACTACCAAAGCCAACATATCGCCATCTTAGCACAAAGCATTCAAAAAGAAATGTGAAAGGTGGTAAAACGCTGGCCTGTAAAAAGTTATCAGTTTACAAAATCACTTCAGTTTCTCGCCAAGCTGCTTTTACAGAAAAACTGTTGGGGAGAATTCTACAACGGTTCTCGTGCAGCAGGGGCGGTGAAGGCCAGCGGCAGTGGAGGCCAATGGGCGGCTGTCACTCGAAGAACACCCAGAATCACAGCCTGCACCAGAGCACCAAAGTGGACGTATGACCTGGGTGTCGGTGCAAACGTGCAGTCTGGTTAGCAAAGCCTTGGATAGATTTCGTTCAGTGGCAAAGCAGACCTTTAGGACTTCTGAAGGGTGTGAAAACTCTCTTCTGCAGGTTCACTGTTTCTGATTTACGAGCTGCTCGGATTGGCGTACCTCTGCAATGTTCTTTTTTTATATACAGACAAGAAATGAGTATGCACTCCCATTTGTAGACCCGGTTGCCGAGACCACTGCATCCAGTTGATGGCAACATTGGCATAACACAGCAGCTTTGTCCGATCACTTATGCTTACAGATATTCAGCTCGCCAAACCTGTCATGTGCTTTCACGCAGGCTTCGAGGCTACCTGACCAAGTACGATTGTTCAAGCGGGGACATCAACCCAATAGGAGGCATCAGCAAAGTTGACCTGAAGCGGTTCCTGAAATATGCCTGCGAAACTTTTAAGTTGTCTGCGCTCAACGAGTGAGTAGTTTGCTATGTTGCACGCTCACCTGAAGCACTTGGCACGTGATGTACATGCAAATGAGGACATGTTGCCACCGTTTCAAATTGTCTCAGCATACTCAAGGCCACACCGACTGCGGAGTTGACGCCACTGAAAGACGGGCACACCGTACAAAGTGATGAGGTGCGTTTGATCGTTAATTCATTGTCTTGGCCTTGGCTTTGAATACTGATTAACTGAGTTTGGATTCAGCCTGCTGTGGGAATCGCTGTGGTTTACAACCATTAAGTGCTGAATGGAAGGCTGCATGACATGCAATTGGTGTAGGCTGAATGGCCAAGGAGTTGGTGTAGCACAACGTTAATTGCATAAACAAATATGTTACAATGTAGAGGCTGAAATTCCAATGCAACCCACTAAATAGCCAGCATAAATTTCACACAGGTATAGTACAAAATAAGAAAAAGTAAGAAAAGGGGATGTATTATAACTTCTCTGTATAAATAGTGCAAAATTTAATTTGTTAGAAAAATGATTACACATTGTTTTTTTCCATTTCTTTTACCATTCTGCTTATTGTCTGTAGAAATTGCTGATAGATTCTTTATTATTATTGTTTCTCCTGTGTAGTGTCCTTATTTTTTGCTTTTTGTCATAGTTGCTTGAGCAGTAGGCCTAAACATCTCTATCTTTGTAAGTGTGGCATTTTTTCTAATGTGCTTATTCAAATAATATGCGTAACGATACTCTCTTTATGCAGTACTTACTTTCAGAATCAGGAAAGCATTTAGTATTCAATTTGATATTCAAAGCTTGCCTTTTCCTAACATCGTTATTCAGCTCATTTAGAAAATTTTACACTTTGGTACGCCTCTAATTGAGGCAGCATTTTGGGTTCAGTCAATTATTGGCATGTGTGATCTACGCAGGCTGACATGGGGATGACATACGAGGAACTTAGCACGTATGGACGGCTGAGGAAACAGCTGGCCTGCGGGCCATACTCGATGTTCAGCAAATTGGTTCACCAGTGGCAGAACAAGTGGACGCCGTTTCAGGTAAGCAGCGCTTGATTCTTTAAAGGAATTCTGGCATATCATTTTAGACTTTTTTTTTGCCACATTTTTTGCCTCAAGCTCAAAGGTTTGGGAGCAGTTTCCTTCTTGCTTTTGCTACTGTCCCCACGGGTGCTCTCCCTTCCTCGCCGCATACTTCTCTAGAAAATGCAGAGACACTACTTTGGTACCGTATGTCACGTTGACTCTCTTGTTTGAAAACACCATTCGCTTCTGCTTACCGGGACTTCCTACTTTCCGGCTGCATGCTGTTACCACCGCACGCGCAGTACAGAACACACTACACGAGGTGAAATCAGTTGATGGTACCCAGCCTGCAAGTGAGATAATGGGAAAGAACACGATTGCTGGCAGACATATTGGAACTGATCTCCTTCATATATATGGACCAATCAGCAGCTTTTACTTTGGTGGCATCACATGCGTGAGCCTGTTAGGGTCACGACACGGAAAGACCGGAAAAGCCCAGAGATGAGCAACGTGAATGCATTTCGAATTATCAGAAGTGGTTTAAGGGCCCCTTAAATGAAGGTCCTTGACCTTGAAATGCTATGAAAAACACAGACAAGCCTCAGCACTCTGTAATCAAGTTACTGTAATAACTTTTCTACGAAGCAGTTTCGTTATCGTTTCCCAGGATATGTACGTGTCGTGAAGTCATGACACATAAGGTAGTCACATCGGAGAAGGACATCGTGATGTTTTGGCGCTCGCTCTGGTTCACTCGATTGTCTGCTATGCTGATACTCGTGCTGCCTGGTATAGCAGCAAGACAACCAAATGAAATTGGAACATCTACGGAACTAGTGGCAATCAGAGAGGCCGTTCAATATATTTCGCGACAGCCTCCTCAAATATGGACAGTCTTCAGCGACGCAAAATCGGCTCTTCAACTACTTAGAGTGGTGTTGAAAGAAAGCGCTTACAGAGCGTTGGCTCTTCAAACTGCCGAGCTCTACACTTTAGCACAAGAAAACGGCCACCACATCACATTTCAGTGGATTCCCAGTCACTGTGGTATACAGGGCAACGAACTGGCCGACGCCGAAGCGAAGAAAGCGCTCGAAGAACGAGAGTCACTGCTTTCAATTCCTTTTTCAAGAGCGTACGCCAACTGTCTCCTCTCCAGTGTCATCCGAAAATTGACAGCACAGCACTGGGACAATCCGGATAATCGCCACAGACGACTCCAGAGATTGGACCCTGCCATGACTTTTAGGCTACCACCGAAACTTCAACGAAGCTGTGCCAGTCTTCTGCACAGACTAAGGCTGGGGGTAGCGTTTACGCGCGGATACGTGCATCTCATGCGACGCACCGAGTCTCCACACTGTGAGGTGTGCAATGTGACTGAGACTATAGGTCATGTGCTTTGTGACTGCCCTAAGTACGTGGAAGAGCGTGAAAGGTTGGACAACGACCTTACATGTCTCGACGGCGCACCGTTGTCGGAGGACGTTATTTTAGGCCCTTGGCCAGATCCTCAATCGAGTTTCAAGGCCATTCAGGCATTACTGAACTTTTTAAAAACAACGGGCTTGGATTGCAGACTTTGAGCATGCCAAATTGCTTGCGATATGTTCTACTCCTTCCTTCTATCGTCATCTTCACCCATCATGCACCTCTTCCCTCTTTCTTTCCCTCTTCCCCTTCCCCCAATGCCGAGTAGCTGGCTAGAGGAATATACCTCAGGCCGACCTCTCAGCATTTCATATCATTAAACTTCTCTCTCTCTCTGGAGCAACTGTTTTTTTAACGTTATAACTGGAAAACTATAAAAGTAATTAGTAAGTATTCTTAATTAGCCAACTGGACATTGCAATTTGTCGTGCGAATGACATCTGGATCTTCAGGTAATCCACCTCAACTGCTCAATTTGCAGTATTTCTTTTAGGGGATCTCTAAGGAATTTGTTCAGACTAAAACACAAAAACACTATGTAAGTGTTGTGTGTTGCTCCAGCAAACCAGCCTATATGTATTAACACTACACCGACCAACAATGTAGTACTAGTGAGCACACCTCTGTTCTTTGTAATAAAACGATAAATCATGATATAAAATTTGCGCCTATCATGTCAGCTCATAAGTATCTCTAATGCACACAGACCTCAATGGAATACCGCATAATATTCAGCGGCTTGTTTGATTTTGTGAAATTTCCTATATTTGGGCTATTCCAATCTTGGGCCGTCAAGTATGTGCCATTGTGACACAGGAGGCATAGAATCCTCTTAAAGAGGCGCCAAAGCACTTTTTGAACATAGTAACACAACATGCAGGATCTTTCGTAGAGGTTGCTGTGAACATGCGAGCCTAACATTACTGCAGTGCATGCAGCATGGAATTTACAATCTCCTGTCAAACACGGGGGAAAATTGTTTATTCTCGCTTCCGCAAGCTCGCCATGTAGCATCAACGAAAGCAGCTGGACCCACCAACGGTATTGGCTGACTTCGTGATCAGGAGAGCCTTCTCAGTGATATGCACTCGCTAATTTTAAAAAATGAAAAATATATCTGTCTGCATTCTCGAAAAGACGGAGAAATCATTTCATGTATGCACTGCACGTAACTACATCTGCTGCATGTGGCCTCCGTGATAGCAGCAGCGTGGTGTGTAGCGTAGCATCTACCACTGCCGCCACGGAATGCTGCGATATGTCCCTTCACCACCACTACGCTCCACTTTTGGGAGGGGCTTTGCCCTCTTGGCTTCTCCGCTGTACAGCTTCCAGCGTGCTAGTGGAGATTAAAAGAGAGAGAGCCTGATATCGGTGTGATAACTCCACTTATAGTTGAAAAATTCGAAAAATTTTTGCAGCATGTCATCTATGAAGCATCTTTTAACAGCGAGGCCATTCTATGATTAGTTAGAAAAGTGTCTCAGGGCCCCTTTAAATGCATTTATGTGTATGTTGTACTTCTCTGTGCATGAACGTGTCAACACCATTCTCTCAGCAAACATCATACATCGCCTTCATTTTTATGCCATCACTGTGTCACCTCACTCTGTGCATCTGAATAACTTGGTGCTGGTGTTCTGGCATGGCTTGTGAACAGTGTAGTGTATAAACATAAACATTACATGATGTTAAAGTTCTGACCTGTGCTGCGCATAAACATAAACATTGCATGGCGTTAAAGTTGTGGCCCGTGCTGTGCATAAACATAAACGTTAAATATGGCAAAACAGTTCTGTGGAAGCTTGCAGGGTGGAGGAAAGCGCATGAAAGGGAAAAATTGACACGCGCCCAAATTGTAGCGTGAAACTACAAAGGAAACCCTACAGGTTTTTCAGAAAGAGAAATATGGCTTTCTGAGAAACCCGTGTGGGTTTCCTTTGTAGTTTCACGCTAAAATTCGGGTGAATGCCAATTTTTCCCTTTCACCAAACATAAATGTTGCCTAAGATTACATGTTACATGAGATGAAAATAAAGACAACTGTGTATATTGCATTTAGCTGCATAGCATTTAATTAATGACTTTATGTAGACTTCAGCGTGTGCATTGTATCTGCATAATTTTTTGTTCTGACACTGAAGGTTGCAGAAAAAGTGAAGCATTTCTTCAGAACCTACTCCATCAACCGTCACAAGATGACTGTGATCACACCATCATACCATGCTGAGTCATACAGCCCGGACGACAACCGCTTCGACCTTCGGCCATTCCTCTACAACCCTCTGTGGATGTGGCAGTTCACCCAGATTGACGCTCAGGTGAGCGTAGCCATTTTCATTTACAAGTGAGAGAATAATTCCTCCTATGCTTTCCTTGTCTGTTGGCTTCATATGGTCGTTATTCCAACATACCATCAGTTATCTGTTGTACGCTGTCACATTTCTTGCTCATCAGCAGCTGTCCATCTGAATATCAAATGGAACAGCATTGACTCTCTCCTTTCATCCATAAGCAGGGGTCGGCGGGCTCGTTAAACTGCCAATGCAGCATTTGTTCCCCAGCCCTCCTTAAGTAAAAATTATGAAATAAAGTCGATTCAATTCAAGTTTGAGAACTTGTAGGCCTAGAACAGGAACATTTTGTCATAGCTAGTCGAACAAGTCGAAGTGAATCTGCATACAAAACAAAATGTTGCAAACTGGCTGATAAATTATTTACGATTAAACCTCGATATAACGAAGTAGGTAAAATTGGCAATTTGCTTCGTTATATGCAAATTTTGTTGTATTGAAATTCAACCTTTTATGCAAGAAAGTACAGTCGCCGATCAATTTTGCCTACATGGCAAGGTGCCACAAAATTTTCCGAACTATCGGGCAATCAAAGAAAGCAAATTTGAACGAAAAAACTTATTTTGATTAATTTGGGAGTCGGTGACGAATGATACAGTTTCACGCCACGTCGACCATATTTTCACATCGCGATACGAATTAAGCGAAGCCAGCCACGCAGTCGCGTGCACTCCGCCCCCGCGGCTGATAGCGTCGCTATCACTGGAACGATGCTATCATGAAAAGCGCCAGCAGCGGGGAACGAATGCTTCGTCTGCCTCTCTGGTCTGCCTCTCACTCTTAACGGGTCACCGAAATTCGAGGTTACGCAATCTTCAATACTAAACACGCGGGAAGACAGCTTACACGATGCCACGCTGTCTCAGCACGCCCACTCTTTGCGCATGCAGCAGATTACCTCTAAAGGAGGGTGCGCGGCTACATGTGCGCTCAGCCGTGGTTACAGCCAGGTGCATCCACGTTCCAGACGGCTGCCAGAAATCGCAACACAGACCAACTTATCCCCACCCCCCACCCCACCCCTTGTGCATGCTTGATCACGTTACCGCGAGCTCACTCCCTTACTCCTCTTTCCCTTTGCTCGCGTTGGGAGGCGGCACTCACGCGTGAAACCACCATCTTTCTTTCTCACCCTCACACACTTTCACTTGCACCTAAAACACAAAGTGCACAGGGTGCAATAGGATCTTATTGCACTTGGACTTTACATGGAACAGGTCGCTCTTGTCGCGCTGCGCGCCATTTGAGGTGCGTTCTCAAGCAGCACCTTGTAATTCAGTCATTTCACCATCTGCGTCTGCGAAAGTTTGCATTTATTGGCTCGGCATCGCTTTGCTGCCGAAGCGAAATTTCGTTATATTGAAATTGCATACAAATACATTTCATTATATTGAAGTCCTAATTACATGGTGTTTATGGACAAAAGTTTATGAAAAGTAAATGCTTTGTTATACCTAGAATTTAGTTATTTTGAGGTTTAACTGATATTGCTTCTCAAAAGTAATATTAACAACCACACACATATAAGTGCAGCATTGTTTTTGCTGAACAGGAACATTTTGTCATTGCTAGTCGAGAGAACCGACGTGAATCTGCATCCAAAGTAAAATGTTGCGAAAACTGGCTGATAATTTATTAATGTTGCTTCTCAAAAGTAATATTAAGAACAAAACACATATAAGCACAGCATTCCGTATACACTAGAACCTCTTTCATACATTCTTGTAAAGAAATGCGAGAAAGGTATTAACTGGAACTTACGATTTGATGGTGCTAAAATATTTGGTAAACACTACTATATAGCTGACATGTACATAATATGAAACATTGCACATAATCGTTGCAGCACGAGAAGCCGAAGCATGTGGCGCTGACAGCGTTCAAGCGGCCGGAGACACACATTGTCATTTTTGTGGCTTCCTCAAGCTTACAGTTGTGCTCATTGAATTAAAAAAATTTTTTTTTATTTGGTATTAATACAACTACTCACAGCGTCCAAATTGGACCACGAGTCCACAACTCTCTCAGGTAGTGCATTTTTTTCGCTGGATGTTTTGACGCTGCCACTTGGCAAAAATTGTTCCCGCATGAAACACCAACGCACATCGAGCTGGCGGGGGCCTGAGCGACCCGAGACACGCTGTGTTGTTTCCCTATTGCACTGTGTTTTGAGACGGTGGCGGGAAACCAAGATGAAAGTGGGTTGACAGACGACACCGGAATACAATGCCACCAGAGTGAAACATGATGCTTGCTTCGCACTGCCTGCAGCAGGGAACTGTGGCACGTTTGGGTTATCAACTATTAAAAGCGTGCAGTACACTTCCAATGGCACTATGCCACATATTCTGTGAAACAGATAGATGAAGATGCTTACAACAATAGGGCTGTGATCGCTGTGATTGCAATGTGTGAAGACCCCCTAGGAGATTTGCTGGCATCGGAAGAGGAAGCTGAGTACATGCTAAATTTGACACAGGCAGGTGAGCACTGCTAGGAAGCTGCCATGGCGGGCACTTACGCTGTCGATCACACGTGCTTCATGCCTTTCCTTTTTCACATGTCATCTAACGGCCAAAGAAATGTATCATACAATCGCAGTGCGCTGAAGTTCTGGACATTGGTTCCAAAAGATTGCATTCTCTGGGAACGTATTAACTAGTAAAAAAGAAGCCCAACTGTATTGGGTAATTTATTGTCTTCTCAATAATGAACTTTGGCAGCAGGAAATTGTGTGAAACGAGGCCATATCAATGAAGTTCTGCAATACTGTTTTCGTTTCACATTTTGTTGCACAGGTATGCTTTTGAACCACAATGACGCCAGATTGCTCTGGGCACGAAGCACATTAGGCAAAACTCTACTCTTAAAATTTAACTTACCATTCCTTGCATACAGCAATCCTCACATGCAAGAAAGTTATTGGGGCACCATGCAATGGCCCCTGCTTTAAATCCCGCTAACGTTATGCCTTTCATTTTGTCACTGTGTATTTTGCAATATAGGTCAAAAATCTCGAGCTCCTCAAAGATGCCCTCTCTACGGGCACGAGCGGCACCAACATCACCTGGAAGAGCAGCGCTGGCACCTGTCAGGGGTTTGGCGAGAAACCCAGGGACACGAGAGGGGGCCAGCAACGAGCGCCCGAAAACAAGATGGCGGACACACCATCGGGAGACCTCGGTATTTTTGTCTCCGGCGGCGGTTATCGACAGCCAGCCCTCGAAGTGTGCAACACATCGATGAACCTGCCCAAGTGCTTTGCAGAGCCTTTGGACTGTGGTGAAGTCAGGTCTAGGATATGGCTGCTGTGATTTTGATAGGCATAGGCTATGGCTTTGAGCGCTACTTTCTTCTCTGTGCGTGCGACTTCGTTCAGTCGGCGAGTTTTGCACGACTGACGCAGATCAGTGTTAAGAAAGGAAAGGAAAGGGATCTAGCGGAATATGCCGCAGGCCTGAAGCCTTCACCTGAAATTTTATAGATTGTTCCATGTGTAGAGATTGTTCCATGTGTAGACACTGTTTCACAGAAAATGTCAGAGAAGTGGACATTCTGTAGCCCACATGTCAGCACATAGAGACAAGTATAATGACATATCTTGTCGGTCATTCCAGAGAAGCTACCTGGACCCTTGATTGAGGGCTTAAGTCCCGACTGGGTTTCAGACATTTAAATGTGCAAGAGGAAAACATGCTGCTCCTTATTTTCGCCACAGCAAAGTGTACTGCATGGTTGAACTTTTAGTTTTAGTTTTACTGCTACAAATTGTCCTGTGGAATACACATTAAGAAAATATCACCCTTATTAATTTTAACAAGACATCGATCAGGGTGCATGAAAAAGTTGAAAAATGCAACACCGCTGCTGCATTGCTTACCTCTAGCAGAAGCAATGAGTTCTTTGCCAATGCCTGTGTTCTTGTAGTCATGGAATGTGTATGCCTGTAGGCTTAACTGTGTCACTAAAACTTCAGTTGAGAGTTCAGTCCTGTGGTAAGTTTCTATGCTACACTCTTTCTTCCTTCTTTTTTTTTCTTCCTTACTCCCTGCTTTGCATCTTTCACTCATGAAGTAGTATTAGGCACACTCATATTTTCGTAGTGAGTTTTTATTTGCAAGACTGTGAGTGTCTTGTCAAGCCTCTGGTATTGTATTTTGTTTTCCTTTTTACCCCTAGTGTGCAAATGACATGCCTAGTGCAAAAGTGTTTTTTTTGTGTGTGTGTGTGTGATTGGATGTGTGTGTGTGTGTAAAACTCACACTGTTATGTGAAGTGGATGCAGAATTGCAAATGGTTTCAGTGCAGAGTGCCTAAGTAGTTGAGGCTCATTGTAGAGGTGCTGAAGTGTGTAGACAAGACACAAATTATGAAGATGAGGGCATAAAACCAAACACCAGTTGCACTGTGTAATCCACTATGCACCTTTGTCTTCATGTTTCGTGGCTTGCTTGCACTATTTCGCACTTTTAAGATGCTACCAAGGAGCAATAGCTTTAGCCATGATGACATGAATCCCAAGGCACTATGTCACGTGGTGTACAGAGAGATTCCGAAATGACAGCACTTTCTGTTAATTAAATACTTATTGTTCAAGGCAGCAAAGTGTAGGTATTGCTGCCTTTCTCTCTGAAGGAACAAAAGAAATATATATAGCGGGTTCATTTACAAAAAATCACTCAAACAAGAAAGATATTACAGAACCAGACGGGACGGCACGTGCATTACTCTGTGATCTAGTAACCAATTGCTTCCGTAAAAATTTTTATTTTAGCTTTTTTTTTTCTGAGTGAACCCCACCTTGTTTTTCTGGTTGCTGTTCAGGGAGCAATGCTTACACTTGCCTTTAACCATTCGTTTGATCTTTGGTAGTACTGCCTTTTCTCGCCTCCTTTGGGTATGCCAGCTGTACTGACGATTTTGTTCGCATAAGGTTACTCTGCGTCCGTTTCTGAACAAATTGTCCTCACCCTTAGTTCTGGACTATGCCTCAAAGCGCCCGCAAGGTAGATGCTAGTGTTTTGCAAATAGTCGTCGGTTGTTGGTGCCATTTATTCTACTGCAACCTTAGTAAACTCGGGTGACATATTTGTGACATTCTACAACGAAGGATGTAAGGGAGTCGCTGTGTGTTACTCAGATGGAACCCACTTGTAAAAGTCGCAACAGGGTGCGGCAGAGAAGTTGTAATGAAGTTGTCTGGCAAATGTTGCGTTGCTCAGACGGCAAATATAATGGCTCTCCTGGTTAAACCACTGACTTGCCCACATTCACTTTTTCAACGAGGCAGAACCAGGCAAGCGTGTTTCATTTAACATGCACTTGAGTGCAGTACTACTTACCTGTTTAGTGTATACTTTCGTTTCATATACTGTACCTGTTTCATGGATACTACTCCTGCATCCAAAGTAGGGGAAGCAAGTTCCTCTGGTGCCCGATTTATTTGCGCCGGCAGATGGCGCTCGCATCGTAACACGCTCACCATCGCTCGCCGTAGCTGCGCTGCTACCACATCAACTCCCACCACCGCACACATGTCATGTGGGGAAGCGGAATGTCAGGGAATGCAATAGTGACTGTAGCGTTCCCAGAACTCACAAACAGCTTTTTCTGGCTATGCCAAAACTCTGCGGGGGAAGCTTCTACGTATGTATTACTACGCCGAGAGTAGCCTGGGCAAGTTCGCAACAGTTTCATTTTCTCTGACATTGTGTAGTTTGTTTACGAAGGCAGTTAAAATTTAACCAGTGGAACCACTGCACGCCAGTTGCCTTGTCTGTGCCCAACAGACATTTGTTGAGTTTGTTGTGTGTCTTTGAGGCAAGTTGAGTGGTGGCCAAGCACAAGAGAAATGGTCGCTAGAATAAATGGACACTACTTTTGCTTTTGGAACTTGCGTGAAATGTGCAGTGATCTTGCAGGTGCTGAAACTCATAAGAGCAATCTAAAATTTTTTTTAAATGTTAATCTTGGCAGTATTATGTCTATTTTCAGGTTTCAAGCCACTGCAATTAAAGCAATTATGTGTTCTATTTGCGTGTAAGAAATTTCAAGCAAAATTATGGGGCTATTTTCAGCAACATTGTGACGCACTTTCCTAGCTTTGCTGTCATGGCCACATGTAGCTTTCTGCGAGTTTAACAAAATGATGAATATGCATTGCCTGTAGTATTAGCACATCAAACAAAGGTTCTTTTTTTTTCATTGAAATGAGCAGTGGTAGTACCTGTTGCTTGGAGAATGAAACTGCTACTCTGTTGCCTCTGCTTTAGGCGCTTTGCCTTATGAGGATATGTGGTAGCATCTTTCTTCCCAGTGCTTCACATTTGCACATTTTGTCAAAAACAGATTGGGCGCACACATCATATGTGCTGATGCCAGGCAAGGAATTTATTGCAATAGGAATGGCTGTGTCATCTGTCCCAAGAAGGCAAAACGCCTGTTGCGGAGAATACAGAATGCAGACTGGTTTTGCTTTCCCGTCATATCACACATAACCCCACTTTTATTCATCTGGCAATTCCACTCGTGGCATGAATTGTTCATTTCTTCTGTACAAAATGTCGTGGCAAACCATGCACGATGTCCTTAAATAAAATGCTCAGCTGTACGTGTGTGCAAAGCTTGAGTGCAACAAACCGGCACTTTGGCTGGGAGAGCCACTTGTATTTGTGCCCCTCGGCAACGCAACATTAATGACACGAGTTTAAGCTGCCTTCTTGAAACTCCTCTGAGAAGATGCATTTAGCTCCTTACTATGAAACATTAATACTCTTGGTACTGGTAAAGCTTGTGCCATGGTGTTCGTTCTTCCTTTTTTTTTTTTTTTTTTGAAGTTTATGTTTCCTGGGGCCCTTGCACACAGGTGGCTTCAACACTACATATGCAGCTATGTGCGAACAGACGTCAAAAACAACTTGTGCTGCTGTGTACAGGGTGTGCCCTCATTTGAAGGAAGCCTGTTCACTTAGTAGTAACGACAGTGAGTGGACAGCAGAAGTGTTTTAATCCCAGTGCTATTTTAACGAGAACAAGGTAGCCAAAGTGCATTGGTGGTATCCTAAGTTAGCCAAATGCATTAAAGCAATAGTGAAATGCTTTGAAGGAAACGAACGAAAATATAAAAACAGGCCCTGTTTCAGTAGCTTCAGTAGCTTGTCTGGCACTCTCAAGCTCAGGAAAGTGATTTGTTCTCTCTCTACCTATCCATGTGTATTTCACTCACTTACTCCCTTTGTTTTTATTGAAATAGAGTCAGAAAGGCTTAATCACCATGAGCGGCTACTCCTTTTCGCTGAAGGACATGTAGAGTGTGAGGGCCAACAGAAGGAGTCCGTCTCAGTATTCAGAACTTTGGAGCTGCGAAATTTTTACGGAAGTTCTGGTACGCAACCCGACAAGGAGTTCAATGGCTTTGAAGCTTTTTGACGACTGCACGTGACACACTCATAAGATTAGTGTCACCTTCACGATAAGCCTAATGATCTTACACAAGAAGTTAGGGGTTGCCAGATTTGTCCTCAGGCCACGCGTCTTTTTTAAAAGCCTTATTCTTTATTTCGTTTGATTGCTTTGTAGGCAAGAGAGTCACGTTACAGTACCTGGTATAAAAAGATATTGCAAAGCAAATGTGTCGCATAAGTTTATGCATGCCTTGAAAATGCATTATTTTTCACATTTTGTACTTCTTTTTTTAAGCGCCTCATGCTATTCTTAGCCCTCCAGCATTTTGGGTGTTATCATTTTAATGTTGTAAAAATGTCACAAGTTGCATTAGGTTGTACAGTATTAGCAGCAAAACGTTACATTTCGGTTTATAGCTACATAGACATCATCACGCCGTATTTCACAAGCTATCCTACATAAGGAGCCAGTGTGTTCATAAGAACCAATCATGTCGAAATCTCTGGAGGTTTCTGGGTTTATATCTGCTTAGCGAGAACATTTTTGCTAGCTAGTTTTAAGATTTTTGTTGACAATATTGACTGCACAAGTAAACAGAATCCATACAAGGGTTTCACTTGTTCTGTCCACGATTCCTTGTCTTGTTTGCATTTACTTACGCAGTCAGACAATTATTCGCTTAATAAATGCTGCTGGTAAATAACTGCTCTTCTTGAGAAGCAAGTCATTGCTACTTTTTCTGAGGGGAGACAATTTGCCTTGTGGTTCCTGAAAGCACTTCTTGCTAGCAGTGCCCACAAAACCTTCAGGTGTTGAAGAAAATGGATAAACCTTGCAAATCTTCCACTCTTAAACGTGTTAAGTTAAATTTTCAGGGCTCATGGATGACGAGTCCACTTTATTGGTTGCATATTGCACACCCCTGAATATTGTGGAATGGATGCATATGGATCGATTCCTGTTGATATTAGAATAATGCAAAGTTGTATTCAGCAACAGCATAAATCACTGTTCCTGTAAAGGTGACGCTCGAAACATGGTTTCCATGACGTTACTTCTGGCACCTTCAGTGTGGCTTGCTAGGTTGCGTTTCGTTGTTCTGATGGAGCCATTGCAGGAGGGTGCGATGTGGACACCGCCTGTTCACAAAACCTCTCCTATGCTATGTACCCAGTTGTAGACCTAGCAAGTTACACTGCAGAAGCCATGCAGGCAGTGAGGTCGTAGAAACTCTCGCGCCACACTTTTCACAGTGCAATTGTTCTTGATCTGTGACACCTTCTCCATAGTAGTTAATTCATATTCGTTACAGCATGTGAAGGCAAGGTTAGGTCAGAGCACATATTATTTGCCCAGTTTTATGCTTCCCGTGTGCGATGTGCGACGTTTTGGTCACAAGCGCAAGCGGTGATGTGTGGCTGCCGGTCGTCAGAACTTGTCACTGTCCTCGTTCACTGTTAAATAAGTTCAGATCTGCAATGCCTTCCGTATAATAGTGATGTATTGTGCGACATAAAGTTTGAGAACTAACGCTCGATCAAATGGCATGACATATATCTATATCTTTCTTTCATGTCCGACGCACTACCTTTTGATAGCAAATATGTTTCATAATTGTTTGATGTTTCGGTGTCCACACAGGATGAGCACTCATCCTGCCTTCTTCAACTGTGTTCGTCTTAATTTGCACCCCTCGTTTAATAGCCACCAACTAGCCCAACAAGAAGTACACCTACGATTCCTTTTAGTACAGACGCAGATTGCTGACACATTCGCACTTTGCTCCTGGCAGTTTGCTGAGTATCAGCGTCCTCCTTCTCTTCACATTGTAGGAGCTCTTTACTGCTGAATGGATGCTAAATTGTCCACTTTCATAAGAAGAGAAATGTTCTTACAGACGCAAGGCATATGCCACACCATCTGCAAATGCAATGTGTCATGTACCAACAATGATAAACCTCGGCAAAAAAATTTCGCCTAGTGTGTTCTTTGGAAGGTCGCTGACGATTTTGACGAGGTGTGCACTAGAGAGTGTGTAGTCTCACATAGCCTTGTGGTATTGCAGTGTAGTACTTTTACAGTCTTTGCACACTGTCCACCAATCTTGTGTGTCCAAGTTCACTGTTGGCCATGTGAATGGCATTCTCTGTGCTGTCGGATTCGCCGATTCAGCAAGGCTGCCGGCTCGGGCCGCCGATAGGGGCGAGCGTGAAATGCAGAATGTTTTGCAAGTGACAGAGCAAGGTATATGTGACTGTGCTGGTCAAGCTGCTGAGTTGTACATGTTGACGTTTCCCACAATAGTGGTGCTTCATGGTGCGTTTCCTTTTGATACCATGTCTGGATGCAGGGCCTGCCTGTGTTCATGTAGAACAAGTCGGGAATGAGCATCATCTGTGGCAACGTGGGACACAGAAAAATGAACTGCCTCGGTTAACAGAATGGAGGCAGCATCTGTCACACATGTGGTTGTCAACAGTACATGCTGCATTTTACTGTAAAAAAATTGCCAGGGAGTGCCACCTGTTCCTTTCCCCCAAAAAAACCTGAACTTTCTCTACGACACTGACGCACGCAATGGATAGTTTTGACTTATTATGGGTAAAACATGGAAAGGAAGAAGGGGGCAAGTACTTCGTTCAGACGTGGTGTTAAGCAAACTGTGCCTTGAAATGTTGTCAAAGTTTAAGCATGAATGAACAAGCGGCTTGTCTGGAAGAGTCATTTATACCGGGTTTCCTTATTAATGCAACATGTTTTGCATTTGCATTTTCTTTAAAGTGTTATCTCGTGCTATTTGTTATTTGTGTTGAATTCAATCATTGGTGGCAAAGCCAGACACATTACTTAATGCCCATTCAGCAGTGTCGCATACTGCAGGCCCTTTCAAACAGGAGTTTCAGTTGCAAAATGTGCACCCGTGGCAGCAGACTACTGCAAATCGCCATCTACTGCTGTGCTTTGAATTGCTTCCAGAAAGTATAACATTAATTAACATGCTTTCATTGAAAATTAATTTTGCAGCACTCAGCATGATGAAACGTTTATCAGGGACCTGTGCTTAACATGATATGCATGCGAAATGCTGACGTGCAGTGTATTAACGAAGTTGACAAATCCTTGTGGACACGGTTGCCTCAGTGTAACAGCATTGAGACGTGCCCGCCGGTTCGACCGAAATGAAAAATTCAGACAGCATCGAGTATCCCAGAAGAGCTCTTTGTCGAATCGTGCAACTGGGCGACAAAAGAAAAAGAACCTCCAGAGGAAACCGACTCATTTAAAGAGCGTGTGATACTCAATGGTACAACGAACCTCAGTGAATGTCTTCAGCTTTTCAGTGGTAATAAAAGTAAAGTGTTGAAGATGTGGTGAAAGAACATTTCGGCTGCAGGAGTAGTTTGTGTCGACCTGCACATTGCTGCTTCAGCGCAGCAGCTAAGGCACTAAGGGCCTTTTTTGATGTCTTGTTTGTTGTGGCTGAAGCTGAATAAAGCCATTTTCTTGTTGAAAGCAATGTCCTCATGATTTACATGTACTAACCTATGCCTTGGGTGACGCACACCGGTTATAAAGACCAGGCACGATGATGTAGTTCTAGTCTAGGGTAGTTGCTGGAGGAAGCTTTCAATAAATGTTTCGCCCCTATTCCAGCCTAATCTACACCTTTTATCAAAAGTATGTGGGCCAGGGGTTCTTCAAAAAAAAATAAAAAACCAGATTTCTTGGAAACTTGGACTGGCAACTTGAAACTGACGAATCCACTGCTGTGTTTGCAATACCAAGTCTGCACTGTAATGCTCAGATTCAGGTTACAAGCAAGCCACCAATCAAATTGGAATTTTTCATAGAACCTGTGGTCTGCATAATTTTGATCATATGTGTACACCCAGCCACAAAATATTGCGGACCATGAAATCTGAGAAAAAGCTCAATAACTCTGCAGCCTCACAACGCAGCCTGGTATCTGCATTTTGGACCTTGACTAGAATGTGCTAGCAACATTGTCATATACAGTTTTACTGGCTACTGCTACAGGCTGTTCAGGAATTGAACGTTTTCTGAGATTCCGTAGTCCGCAAACTTTTGTGGCTGGGTGTACATGCTTTTAAGGAGGCCCTAAAGGCAAATGTCGAGTCATTCTAGAATGTTGCAGGTTTTGTGCAAAGTTACATAGCTTCATTGACCTTTGGATAATGGCTTGGCACCATTTGATGCTAATGTAAACATGCTGGTAGAGAATACAAACATTGAGTCAGTGTAGAATAATAGAGCACCTTCCTAGAAACTTCACATCTTTCAATTAGTTGCTGAGGAAATTGCACATGGGTAGGCAGAGATTATAATTGTCCACAACAAATGGGGTCGCTTTTGTAGGTACCCTAAACTGCACCCTAAATCTCTAGAGGCCATCAAAGCATGTGGTATCGCCTAGAGGAGTATGGCCTGTAGGTGCTACCACATGCTTTGATGTAAATGGTTGCTCATAGATGGCACCGCACTCAAGTAGTAGGATGCCTTGATGTAGGCACCACGTGGTATCAAGGTACTTTTCAAGTAGTGTTGAAAGCACGTCAAGAGGAAGCATCATTCACCTAGGACACCTTGTTAAGCTTCAGGCAACACCTCTCAACGTAGAATGTACTCTTGCTACTGAAAAAAAAGCCTCCTTGATCAACTTACCAATCGAAGCAAGTTTGTTTTTGTTTTTGCAGACGTTTTTGTGATCATCCAAAATTGCAGTACATTTTGTTTCAGTTGCCGATCTTCTTTTTATGTGCTTTCTTAAGGTATTGTGAAATTTGAGAAAGAATTCTTTAAAAATGCATTAGATCATTTCTGGACTTGTTTGAATGAACACAACAGCCATGCATATGCCTCCAATTTGGTGTACGAAACCATTCATTTTGACCAGCACTCTACGAAGTAAACCGATATATCGAAGACCGCTAAAAAATAATGCCTTACAATGTGGTCAGGAAACTAAGGCATCTCTGCATTCATCAATATTGCTGCAAACAAAATAATTCAGCCCCTCGGTTCCCCTGATTCTTTTTACTAATCTAAAGAGGCTGATATTTCTGTTCCAAGGAGGAAGAGGAGGAATAGGGGTTTGCTGCAGGCGGACCTAGCTTTGCAAAAGTTGTCGGCAACTGCTCTGCCCGAACACCACCCGTCAACCATGATATTGTCTAAAACACTTCGCAGTACAACTAACCCCAGGTTCCAAAAACAAGGTAACTCGGTGCCCAATACGTTGTGCCTTTTCCAAACCACAATGACCCACACAGCTCATCGCTCACCCTGCAATCGCAGAGGAACTTTAGGAGGAACCAAAGCACCTCTCCCTTAAATATCCGATGTCCTTGCGAGAACAAACTATCACTTGAATTTGACTTGGGCTTTACTGCTAAATTTTTAATGGTGCCAGATGTGTTTACAAATTTCGCTTCTCCAAATGGTGAGTGGGGCACCCCATCATTTCAGTTTAGATTGAAGGCATAAAGCTCCTCAAACTTACTCGGAAAGATTGTTTCATCACGCTCGATGTCCAAAAGCAACACTGGCACTATAGGATGGTAGAAGGCTGCAGATTAATTTTGACCACCTGCGTTTTTTTTTTATCAATGTACAGTTAAATCGACGTACACTAACATTTTCGGAATTCCACCTCCATCAAAGTATGGCTGCATTATTCAGGGGAAAATGTGGAACCAGTGTTTATGCAGGTTTTTGCTAAGAAACTTCACCAGAGGAACGATCTGAAGTACAAGCACTGGCTTGTTTTGGCTAATGGATTTGCATAAGTGCCCTTTCCAACTATGCAACTGTCGCATCTCATAGCTCAAGTGTTGCACATCATGTTTTCGGTATAGACGTTGATTGCGTGAAGGCTCACACATGCCATAGACTAACGGCGTATAAGCAAACGCTCACACTCGCTTGCCATTATTTTCTTTCAGGTTTCGCACTCGCATTCATACTCGCATTTACTCACACCTTTCATCACTAACTCACACTCGTGCTTTTGAAACGAGTGTGAAATGAGCACATTTACAAGCATGCCGACCTATGGCGCACACTCCACAGCACCTTGCACAATTGCAAATTTGTCACTGCGAGCTCCGTTCTGTCTGCCCGCACCCGACAGTCGCCACGAATGGCAGCGCCATCACACCATTGCAAAGAGCATTGCACGATGCACCCAGAAAATTGTGCAAATTGGTAGCACCAGCATTAAGCTGTCAAGCTGTGACAAATTTCTCACTGCAGCAAACTGAAGCAACTAGAACTTGCGAAGCCAGCGATCAAAGCCCAATTCATGGTACAAGGCACGATGCAACAGCTAACAATCCCATGTTCCGCATCATTATCCTGGCTGGTATAATGCAAGGATTTGGGGTGTGTGAATATTCGAAACTTTCAAATAACAAATAGAATAATCTCCTATTCAATCCGGTCTTCGAATCAAATAGTCACTATTTATATATGCGAATATGTTTTGACTACTTTTATAATATTTTGAAACGCCAACTGCACCAAATTAAACTAAAATTAAAGCAAAAGTACAGTAAATTTTCACCCCTGCGGGCATAGTATAACAAAATCTTGAGAACTTCCACAGCCACACGCAGGCTATCTGGATTTGGTAGCCACACTTTACAGTCCCCCCTATACAGTGATCATTTTCACTCTCTGAAGAGCTCTTTGCATGCAAAGAAACTACTTGTTTACTCCTAATGCTCCATCTGTGCTTTTCATGAACGCCTCATAACGTACTGTATGACAGAAAATTGCCAACTTTAAAAACATTGGAATGTGAACATCATTTTATAGTAAATGTGATAATGGCTCTTTGTTATTCAAAAAGCCATCCAATTCGATTCACTCCTGGCATTATTCGATTTGACTCGGTCTCAAAAAATCACCATGTGTTCGCACAACCCTAGCAAAGATTCCATTAGCTTCAGTCCATTCCTTTTCTAATCATCCACCACTCGCGATTGGCCAATCATTGTGACGACAAAGGTGTAGTAGCGCTTGAACCACTGACAAAGCATGAAAAGGAAAAGAATTGGAATACAGTTGATGCATTGTTCCTGCCAGAGCTGCAACACGAATTTCCTTTCCAGTAATTACGTATGAAACTACGATTTAAACCATTCTCGTGTGCGGCTGCACAGTGTTTTTTTCACAATCACCTTAACACGTAAAAGTGGTGCTAAGGAGCTTTTGGAAGCTTGAGAATGCTGGGAAATATTGGCCTGAGAACACCTCTTTCGAGGAGCCAGGACACATTAAAAGAAGTGCCCAACTGCCAATGTTCTATCTGTGAAAATTGTTTAGGCTTTATGAAAACGTCGCGCAAGACACCATTTTCGCCATATTGTGTAAGCATTTGTTATTAACACATTTCATCGGATTAGCTGGTGGGACATTTCAAGTTCATGCATTCGCATGTTGCAAATGGATGACGACAGAGGCATCTTATCCTATTCTTGTTTGGCCCTGTCTGTTCATGCTTTATGTGCTTGCATTTGTTATTAAACTGCATGCATTTTCATTGGGTGTACAGTTATGTCCAATGTGAACAATACCAACCGCAAGTTAGTAAATTTGTATGAAAGGCAATGCCTGTCACTTAATGTGTACATCATTTTCTATTTTCTTACTTTTTCCTTATTTACTTGTTACATTACGTGTGGGTAACTGGCGCAAGTGTAAGCATCATTAGCCAGATTTCTCAGGAGTTTAATTAGGTTTACGCATGCAATCATGACCTTGTTTTAGGCTAAGTATTTCTCAAGGCAAGTCAAACTTTCCGTACCCTGGCATTCCCATGGCATTAGGGCACCCTTTAAAGAAAAGCACAAATGGCAGCAACAGACATCCCTCTAGGTATCAATGTAAGAAACTACATGGGTGGCTTCATTTCAGGCACTCGGAGATTTTGCAGCTAACACAGGACAAATGACCAAAGAAAGAAACACTCCACAACGCAGTAACCTGTGGCATGGGGGGCTTGTTTTAATTATGCTGTCGTCGCAACTGTAAACATGGGTATACAAAAGATGCAGCAAAAGCAAAAATAACAAAAAAAGACTCCCAACCAGGTTTAACACAAAAACCAGGTTCTCCAAGTGTACAAAGAGCCAGCGTCTTTTCTTTTTTTGGATTTTCCTTTTTTTTTTTCTCTTTTTTTACACTACATACAATGGATCCTATGTACAGAAGAAAAAAAAAATGTTAAACCTGCACTTCAGAAAGCACAGGGCACGTCCTCGGAACGAAATGCACCGTGCTGACAAGAGAGAACAGCGTGTTAAACATATCTTCACTCTGTGAACATTTATTTTAATACTTTTTTGTTTTCCTTAATAGGGACATTCAAACACGACAAGCAGGCTTCCCCCACAATGCGCCACGTCGTACGAAAAATGCCATTTGCTAACCACCATGACACTCAACATGTCGAACATGCCTGGGGTGTTTAGAACACTAGGGAATCCCGCTTGCAATGTTTTGAATGTCCTCTATTTAGCTGCTTCTTAAGAAAAGCACAAATGACGTTTAAGACATTCGTATGGGTAGCTTCACTGGGCCATACGAGCACTCACAGGTGCCTAGATATCTCTCTGTTCTGCTGTGCGAAAAATTTCACTTTCACACACGCGGTGACCATATGAAAAGAATTTTTTTTTGTGCGTGTGCCAGTTCGCACAAATGCAAATGTTTATGGTGCTCTGCAAATTCACAATAAATGCCACGACCACTGAAAAAAAAAAGTTAAATTTGAGCCAACTAGCACAGAATGTGAGATGACAACATCTTAACGACAGACTGGCAGCAAATAATTTAACGTCATCTATGTGTAACATGCTTTTGTTTCTTTCGTCAAAAAAAGAATGAAAGAATCGGAGAAGGTATTGTTCATCACATGATGCACTCTCAGCCAGAAAAGCGCTCCTACCACATCTCTAGGACGTCTAAACTATGGCCATCAAATGGCTTTAGTGTTCAACTCCAAAATAAGCCCATCAGCAAAAACAAAAAATGAAAAGGTCAACAAAAACAATGAACTAGCTAAAAACAATAAACCTGCTTTCATTTTCATTAAAACAAAAAAAAACTGTACACTCATATAACAAGGCACAAAAGCAAGGGATTAAAAAAAAAAATCTTTACATCACAGTTCTGTGCAGAAAGGTGTTTTTTTTTTTCTGATGACACGAGGCACAGTCTTTAAGTTCACAGTGCACAACTAGCTTTGTTTTATATCACCACTGCACTTCCTGTTCCTCTTTCTCTTTTCAGTCTCTATTTTTTTTTTTTTTGTGTCTGTTACTTAACATTCACAAGATGAGGCTCCTCTGGACCCGTCTGCCACCGCTCTTGCCAAAGAAGCTGTCCTCTCAGCTCACAACTTGTTTTTTTTTTTGGCAAATGAACACACTTTACATAAACAAGGAGTCACGCCCGCAAGGAGAGCGAGAGACATGACCGAGACGCGACCAAACACAGAGACAACTAGGGCACGGTGACAGGTGATTGATGTGGTGGGAGATCACTCGTTCTTCTTGAGGTCGCCTGGCTTTTCTGACGTGGAGGGGTCTCCTCCGTCGGACGACGGAAGTGCCCCGTTGGGCTGCTCCGAACCAGACGCCGCAGAATCGTCGACTGCACTCGTCCCAAACTCGTTGACTCTCGTCGGATCCACACGGTAGATCCAGCGCTGGTACAGGAATATTAGGAAAACAATGTCTGCAACAAGATGAGAAAAAAAGGCACGCAAGAGCGATTAGATTTAGATTAGATAGATAGATACATTAGATAGAACAAGATTTGATTAGATTAGATTAGATTAGCGCAGGTCAGGCTGGGCCGCCTGACCTGTGCTGCTTGAACAGCATGATGTCATGTGATCAAGCGCATTTCCCTTCCTTTTCACGTATGATGCTTCTTTGCCGTCACCACACATTGTGGATGTGCCTTGGTGAAGGTCATTACCATCATCATCATCAGCCTATTTTTATGTCCAGTGCAGCACGAAGGCTTCTCACAGTGATCTCCAATTACCCCTGTTTTGTGCTAGCCAACTCCAACTTTCCGCCTGCAAATTTCCTGATTTCAACGCCCCACCTAATTTTCTGCCATCGTTGACTGCGTTTCCTCTCCCTTGGCACGCATTCTTCAAATCACATCATTTACCATATCATATCGTAACACAAATTAAGTGAATCCAAAGTACAAGGGTCAGGTGTGCACCTAATGTACACTACTATGCCTTTCCCAAGTAATCAACAAACACGCCCAGCAACAAGTAGCTTCGTATCACTACTTGTTGCTGGGCCAGCTGGTTCATGCTTATTATGGTGGAAAATACATGAAAACATGTGAAGAAATGACCAGACAGGAAACATTATGAATAAAATGTATTTTAGAGGGTAATTTCCCCTCGCACCTTTTAATGTTTGTGATGCACTTCGTCTGCCAGCAAAACTTAAATATAATTTTCCAGAGGAGTTTTTGCTCTACATTGCAAGTACAGTAGAACTTTGTTGATAAAATGCAGTTTTGTAAGAATTCCCGGCACCAACGTTTGCAGTAGAGAACACAAAAGCTAAGGCAATACAGTTAGCTTCTTTTTATCAGTGAATGCATTCCCAGAAAACACCACGACCTTACGGCACCAACCCTCACTACCTCGGTAAAGTGCAACTGCACGATTAGTTTTCCAGCCACTAAATCCCATGTTAACAAGAAAAGGCACAAGGCACACTCAACTGAGGCACCCACTACGGCAGCTTCCTCACAATACTCGCACGTCCATGTCACAAGAAAATGCCGGTACACATCATATATATATATATATATATATATATATATATATATATATATATATATATATATATATATATATATATATAGAGAGAGAGAGAGAGAGAGAGAGAGAGAGAGAGAGAGAGAGAGAAACTTTATTAGAGTGGAAAAGATTCAAAGGAAAGGTGGTCGAAGTCCCTCAGTCCAGGGCCCCACTGACCTCTGCCGCCTGCCCGACCTGGCTAATTCAGGACTTTTGTCTTGCCAGGTCGGAGTGGGCAACCTGTGCGTCCCACTGCTCGACTGCGTTACTGTTGTTTGGATTATGAGAATGCTTAGTACGCACCCGATTACATGTATTAGGGTGGGTAGGCCGCTGCACCAAGGGCAGTTGGCCCTATAGCGAGTGGGATACATCGCGTTTAGCAATTTTAGATGGGGGAATTCCCTGGCCTGTATTTTGCATTCCCTTTCGGTACCAGCAAATCTCCTCATGGGTCGTCGCACGCCGGATTCACAGCTAGCGCCGCCAACCCTCTTGAGATAAGCATCCTCGCCTATCTGTTTCATGGCTCGTGCTGTTGCGTGCTGCTGCAAGCGTACTGCATGCATTTAATAGGGGCAAACCAAATACGCCGTCATTCCATTCTGCAGGTGGCGCAAAGTGAGTGTCATGTTTCGCTCTTGTGGCACCGTAATCCAGCTGTCGCCCCCCAGCTCGATTTCGTTTCGCTTTCCCTCTGCCCTCCAAAATGACAAAGCGCCTCTTGGGTCGCTCGAGCCGCACCAGCGCGAGGCACGCTGGCATGTCATGCTGCAACAATTGTTGCCAAGCGAGCAGGTCAAAACTGCCAAAAATGTCCCGCCGGAAGAAGCTGCTGACTCAGGACTAATTGGAGGAGCGCAAACGTAAACTTGCCGAAGCCCCACCAGCTTGGCGCGTGTCGGCGCCTCGCGCGGCAACAACCCACGCAACAGTTTGAATTATGTAGACGTCAGTTACAGTTGCGTCTGCCAAATTTTTTAAAGCGACTTTAGATTGTATGTTATTTTGGTGCATTTATTCCTAAAACGAATGAATGGGGTTCCAATGTAGAAATACTGCAGAAGTGTGCACTGCATTTCGGGTAATAATTCTGTACCACACGTCTCTAATTGCGCACTCCACAATTACGAGTAAATCATGAGCCAAAATAGAAGTCCGAGACTCACCATCTCTGAAGCAGCCAAGCCTATACATGGTGGGCATCTTGATGACAAAAGCGAATATGTCGTCGATGAAGGTGTTGAGAAACTTGTACGTCAGCATACGCCAGGGCAGGTGTGCCACAGACTTGAGCTTGTAGTTGATGAACAACTGTGGTGTCATCATGATGAAGCCTGCACAAACAGAAACAATAAAATCGAGGCAAGTTGGCATTGATGTGACCCTAATTACAGCTATCACGGAGCACGCTAAGAGAGTTTAGGCCCCTTACACGTCAACAAATGCGCCATAAATTGGAGCGAGTTCGGCGACTAGCTGTTAGGTTCATCTTTAATGAATAACCCCACTGTCATTCCACGACTGAACTATGCAGATTCGCAAACCTTCCCTTCCTGCTTTAGAATTATGGACAATGTTTGGCCAATTAAAACTCCTGTTTCTCACTATTCATAATGAAATTAAAATTAACAGGTCAGACTTCTTCCAGCTTTCCGAGAACGAACACTTATATAGCTTTTCTTTCTGCTAGCATAATCAGAGAATGGAACATGCTTCCCAATTATTAGGTTAGTTCCTTTTCAGTAGTAGTTTTCTGAATGAATTAGACTCATTTGCTTACTCAGGTAAGGAGTGCTTTGAGCAAATTATTCTTTACAAGAAGCCGTGCTTTCACAGACTGTTTTTCTTGTTACAATCATTGATGCCAACTGTGTGAGGCATTATGTGTAATCAATGCAACGCTTTGTTAACCATGAAAGATGCACGCGAAATCATTCGCAACTGTTATGACCTGTATTTTCACCCCGGTAAAAGCCCTCAAGTGAGGCTAAAAGTATCAATAAACAAACAAACAAATACATCACAGTATGTCTCAGGCAAAAGCACGGCAAAAGGACACAAAACAGTACTTCACAGTTAACAGATTCAATCAAAAATAAGCGCTGTCACGTGTCCCTTCATCATACCCTCGACTCGGTCACACTGCCGTGACAACTATGCACAGCATAAAGCACGCTAGTTATCGCCATTATTATTGTCTTCGTCCACAGTGAAAAATGTACAGGATTTCGAGAGCGGCTTGATGGTTTAATGCTCAACGTACACGTTGCAAAAGACACACAAGGCAAAGCTATTCTTACACAGGTGAGCACACTGCATAGAACATACCAGACGCTCCATTCCACATGCTGTGTGTGTCCTCTCACTGACAAAGAATGCTAGAACACAATAGAAAACGTACCACCTGTGGAGGACACTAGGAAATTGCTAACATCATGACATCGACATCTGTACACAACTAAGAGGCTATAGCAGACGCGTCAGCCAATGCCCCCGACACGAGTGTCAATTTGTTGCCCTGCGCTTAAAGGATGAAAACAATTTTTTTTGTAAATGCATATGTCAAATGCAAATTTCAACATCCTAGTTGGCAACGAGCACGGCAGCTAATGAGCATCCCAAATTAGTGGGGTTGGTGGTATGTGTGGAGTTGACCCTTATGTAGAGTCTATTTGTCCCAAGACACATGTGGTAACATGCGTCTACATTTCATGCGCATTCAGTAGACAATAAAGGCTGTGCTTTGCACTGAGCAGCTTTTGGCATCTGCAATCTTGCACAGCAGCCGATGGACACAGCAGCAAGGAAGGAAATTGCATGTCTCGTGCCCGCATGCACAACCTAACATTTGCCGTCCCGGTGACACAATTTCATTATTGTTGCGGCAGGCGCATGCTGTAGATCGAAACACATCTAGTGCCGCAGCAACTTGCTCTAGCAGTTTATTGGAGTTGCAATGAGCACTCATTCAACAGCTCACGTGCGCCAATCAGCTGATTGAACACGCTTAAAGGGACCATGACACCAAATTTTCACGCTTGAATTGTGCATTGCATGTTAAATATTATACGTCCCACATCTGGGCGAAATCTGGGCACATTTGATGCAGTAAAAAACTAGCCTTAAATTTTTTTTTTAATATCGCATTTGAACCATAATGGCAACTGTCTGGCAACACTAACGAGGGATCAAATGAAGTTTATTCTGTCGTCATGCTTGCTACATGTAAGCTTGTTGATAATGGCAGTGGCATTCAATAAAGTGTACAGTGAGCAGTTACGTTGTACGCATACCTGAGATGACATTGCACATTGTCGCCAAATGTTACTGAGGACCTGAAGCATGCACAAATTTTTCGTTGCGTTATTTGCAGACTTGTCGACCAATCAAGGGTTTAGGTGGCATCTTAGGCAAAGCCACCTTTTGTTGGCAACTTCTTTCTCAGTCCTTAAAGATTGTCAGAATTGTGAACAATGCAATGGGGGCGTTCTAGCAGTCTTGGTAGTGCTGACTGTGCTGACTTGTGCAGTTTCTATTTCTGCACTGCTGTGGGTGACTGTCATAGGGCTGGCGCATATTTGTAAATCACAGCTGTCCAGGAATATCTGCTGCTGACGGTGGTGTGCCTAATTTTCCACAGCTTTCATCTTAGCCACTGAGCCACAGCACCTCGCAGATGATGGCGCAACGAGCCGCACTCACCGAAGGTAAGCAGGAAGCCGTACATGGCGCCCAGCACCCAGGAGTACCAGCTCTTGTGCTCGAGGTACATGAGGGAGTAGACGCAGTAGGCCGCCAACAGGGGAAACAGCGCCCAAGACAGGTACTTGAACGCCACCTGTGGTGGGCAAGTCACGGGTTCAACGGGTGTAACCCAGGGGGGAGGAATAAACAACGAAATCTCCTATCAAATTAAATTTGAATGTTTGAGAAGCACAACCTCCAAGTATCAAACTGAATACTGAATATTTTCTAATTTCTAAACAAGGTGAAATAAAAAGGCTGCATGGAATCCACCTGGTTAAAAAAAAGAAAAGCTTATTTACATCATTTGGGAAGAAAGCGGACAATTCATGCATCCATGAATGGAGACTTTTCACGGAAATTTGGGCGTTATGCAGTTATTGCCACAGGTTATATGTGCAGTCTTTCTTTTTCTTTACAGGGTGTTGTAATTGGGGGGGCAGCTTAACCTGCGAAAAAATATGTACATTCGTTCATTTCGAATACTGAAATTCGCGCGTAAGCGAATAGCGAATAGCATAATATTCAATCGAACATTCCAAAAAGTTTGAATAATCACACAAGCCTAGCACACAGGCATCCATCTTAAATTTGACCTGTTTTCGCACCATGCAGCGGTTTGACACTTTACAGGCACAATTGTCAGCACAAGGTCTACACATTGCACTTGTCTCTTTGCAATCTTCAAACCTAGTGAGGGGCCCTTTAATAGAAACATCGTACAGAGAAGGGCATGCCCAAGCCGCAGTGTTGCATGAAATCTTCATTAATGTGGATGAAAGAAGAAAACACAGGTAGTGTGCGACGTAAGCAATACTTGCACCAAACTCAGCAGCTACTTTTCTGGCAAGTATCATACAAGATGAATATGTTTGCTTCCACTATTCTACCTCATTACAACAAATTTCAACTGTAAACAACACTGCTGCTTTCAGACTTGGAATGTGCATTTGCAGCACCCACGGTAACAATACTGACCATGTCATACTCTCGTGTTGAGGATTCCACGTAGGTGCACTTGTCGGTCATGCGAATCCGCGGAAACATTCCAAAAAGCTTGTTTTCTCTGTCCACTGTAATGTTCACCACCTGCAAACAAGTTTGTTGCAATGAAAACATTGCAAAGCACATTTTAAAAAGAAAGGGGGACTGGCGCCACCACCTGGATTAATCGCTTTCAGAAATGCCATTTTCAGCTTAAACTTGCCAATGCACATTAATGCTGGGGCAGAAATAGTAAAAGATGCATGCAACAAACACAGCGCTGACTTCCAAATGAAACATTTATTTAAACGTTAACATATTACATAGACAAAAGAACATTGAGCAAGGTTGTTTGATCTATGATTCTGTTTTTTCCACAGTTTGCCTATCTTTTTTTTTTGTCAGTACATACAGTAGACCGCCACTACAACAAAATAGTCTATATAACAACGTACTCCACATGTCCCGAGCAAATTATATCTTTTATATGTATTGTTAACACTCCTACAATGATGCACTATTACAACAAAATCACCTGTACAACGAAGGAACTTAGAAATTTCCAATGGCTGATTTGTTACTTTACAACAGATGGATGTAGTGGTATCAAACCTGCAATCCGCAGCCATCATTGAGCTGCGACGCACATAGGGAATGACAACAATGACTATGTGGAAGGGCTTGTATTCCACACTAGCTAATATAGCCCTCCCCACCCCCAATTTCCCCCATAAACGTACGCACATAATATGCTCAAACCTGGCAACCTTCAACATTGTCGACACCGTCCAGAACTGGAAGGAGGCAAAGGACAAGGAAGGCAGCAGTGATAGTGATCCACACCCCAACTAAGTATTTTCAGAAGGGAGGCGATAAGAGTACTCATTGCTTTCAAGGTGCAGCTTGCATGGCTCCGTAGTGGAGGACTCCAGATTAATTTTGAACACCTCGGGTTACTTAGCGTTTCGCCGCCATTAAAGTGCAGCTGCCACAGGTGGAAACAAACCTGTGACCTCGAACTCAGCAGCGTGACACCATAGTCACCGTATTACTGCGGTGGGTCGTGAAAAGAAAATTAGCAACGTCGTTGGGCTAAGTATCGTGTGAATTCGGGTTTTCTTCTGCTGGACATGCTTAGCTTGCTCTGTTGGTAGCAATACGACGTCCCATGCCCTTTATTACAAAGTCGTTAGACAGTATTTTGTTAATTTTTCAATAAACATCAGTTAGAAGATAGCACTGCGTTTGTTGTGCATGTGGTCAACGTCGTGCCCACCTTGTGTATCTTCCAGATGTCTATGAGCAGGCCGACAAACACCGAGAGCCGCACGAGGGTGTTGGTGTCGTTGTCCAGGATGTAGAGGAGCACCACAGTCGACTGGAACACGTTGAAGAACACCGAACGCACCGACAGGCCTTCCAGGCTCTTGCGGTTGCGCCAGAACTGGATGTCTGCATGAGGAAATGTGCGAGAAAGTCAAGACAATGCGAGTTGCAAAAAACAACCGAAGTGTGAAGTCCTACAGCTCACCAATTCCACTGTGCTATCACCACAGTGGCCAGTTCAGCTCTTTTAGTACTCAGTGTCTAACAAAAGTGATTAAAACTAAAGCGGAAGTGCATGTGCGTCTTGCATGCAAATGATGCAAACGTACTACGGCCAACTAGTAACACACACCTAGCACGCTTTAAGCATGTTCTGAAAAATACAGCATTAATTATTAACATGTAGGGCCACTAGGCAAAACCTTGCTGCCACCATCAGCAGCAGTTGATTCTCCTCCTGGCTTCGACCTAAATATCAGGTTACCTTAACAATAAGGTTACCATAGCAACATGTTAATCACATTCGCGGGTTCGATCCTGGGCATGACGGTCACATCCCGATGAGGATGATATGCAAAAACGCTCGTGCACCGTGCATCGTGTGTACCATAGAGAACCCCGAGGTAGTCGAAATTAATCCAGAGCACCTCACTGCGGTATGCCTCATGACAGATTGCGATTTTGGCACATAAAGCCCCAGAATTAAAAAAGGAAATGCTAGTGACAGTGACATGCTATAACAACAATACATTCGGTGACCCCCATGGCTCTGCTTTGGTTGTGCTTTAGAATTTGTTTCTTGCAGGTTTATTAAGTGCACACACAGCACTTGTCTTGTGCCTACTTCCTTGTCCTATCTAAGGTGTGCGCTTGTTCAACATGCATGTGTAAACTAATTAGCTCAAGAACAAGTTCTATTAGATTTGTTCCTTCTTTTGTTCAATGCTGTAACAGGCACCGAACTACAATTTCCTGATACCTTCTTTGCTCAAACATTTCTCTTACTCTCTCCCAAATTTAGAGAAATTTCTTGCAATCAATCAAACGGTTCCCTTTTCGTCGAAATACAGTTGAAACTCGTTAATAGGTTTTGAAAAAAAAAAAGGCGTGAGAAAGAAAGACATAAAATGCGGAATAATGTATGACCTAAAATCTCAAAAAAATTTTGCAGGTTCAACTACAGTAGACATCAATCCGAAGCATTGAGTGAATCATTGCAGCACGAGACAAGACGCTGAGGCCTGCTGATCTGGCAAGGTTGAAGCGGCGGGTGATGCACTTCCGTCTGTTTTCTATTGTGCAGTGTTTAAGGACAGCGACAGGAAACAAATGAAAGCGAGCTGGTGGGCCACACCGAAATACGATGCCGCCAGAGTGTACCTACATGATGGAACTAGTCTGCATTTTCCGTGCTGGAAGGCGCATCACGTGACGACATGTCATTGATTGCTGTTGACAGCACCTTGTCCATGATGCGCATAGACAGAAAATGCCAAACTATTTCTCACATCCAGTTTCTGGCAGTGAAACAATGTGGATTTAGCCTAAAATGCTTTCCATGTCGGGCAAGAAGTGCTGCATTTTTACCAACAAGACCATTTTTGAGGTAACCAATACTCACGATTGTCCAAGTGGGAAAAAACAACCAAGGCAGCTAACCATCCATTTTTCGCAACCTCCGTCTTGGCGCTAACTCTCAAACCAGTCCATTGCAAGCATTCGCGGAAAGTGTGGAGTAGAGAGTAACAACATCTTTTCGACTTTGTCACCGGCTCGCCTCGTCCGCTGTCTTGATGTTATTCTCAGCTGGACGGACCATGGAATCGCAGTTGTCTGCGGAGCTGTCTGTCTTAGGACACACCATAAAGAACTCGAGGCACTCAAAACTTATGAAGTGCGTTCCACTACAGCGTCTCCCATAGCCCCAGTGCTGCATTCAGGACATTAAAGCCGATGAATCAATTGCAATCAACTTAAGCTGCCACTCACCGCTCTTGAAGGCCAGGAACTCAAACACGCTGTGCAGCAGCGAGACGACGACAGTGACGGCCAGAAGGTAGGGCGAGGTCTCAAGGAAGGCCTCCTTGAGAGAGTCCTTGTCCTCCTCCGACTCCTCCATCAGGTCCTGGCCGAAGAAGGAAAGCGACCGCATGCCCTGCGCCACATAGAGCTGCCACCGGAACATGCTCAGTGGCTGGAAGGTCAGCTGAAGATCAAGCCACCTGCACACAGAGGACAGTGAAGCCTGCAGCGTGAGAGGACAAAGGTGCGGTGTCCTTCGATCCCATATTTTAAAGCATACATGCTGATACCGGCGAAAAAAATTGTGACCGGGTTCATTGCGAAAAGAACGCAAGCCTGATGCCTCAAACCGGCCAGCAAAGGATCTCCTGCCAAATTTGATCACCCGGTGGCAGCTTGTAGTGCCAATACACAGCACAAGAACAAATTACAAATTTACAACTTACAAATTACAAAGCTAAATTACAAACACATGCTTTGCACTGTCGTTAACACACAACTGTGCAATTGGTGTGATCCCATGGGGGTGGCAGATTGACTTGCTGGCTGCAGGTCAGCCATGCCAAGACGCATACTTGCATCCAGAATGTGGCATTTCAAGCAAGTATTTGGCATTTTTACTGCCAAAAGACACAGCAAAAGAAAAGTTAATCTTTAGGCTATATTCTGGGGTTTCATGTGCCAAAACCACAATCTGATTGCGAGGCACACCGTAGTGGGCGACTCTGTATTAATTCTGACCCCCAGAGATTTATCTTAAACATGGACTTTAATCGAAGTACAAAACCATTTTTATATTTCATCCTCATCGAAATATGGCCGCCACAACCGGAGTCGAACCCACGACCTCAAGCTTAGCAGCGCAAAGGCCAAGCCACTAAGCTACTGTGTTAGATCACACGCACACACAAAGAGATACAGCAGAACCTTGTTGATACGGGCTCGTTAGTTATGGTTTCTTGGCGCCAACGCTCGCAATCGAGAACATAAACAATGACCCAATATTGCAAAAATTTTACACTGCTTCTTTACTGGCTCATGCGTTCCTGGAAAACACAATCTTTCACCACCAACGTTCTGTGCACTGCCAAACTGCGATTATATGATATGTTGCCCGGCCTCTAGACACCATGTAAGCAAAAAACGAAAGCGCAAGGCGGGCACAACCGGGAACAGTAGCCACCCGCCGCAGCAGCTTCCCCGCAATACTCATCTGCCCATCTCGCGAAAACGCTGGCAAGCACTCAGTACCACCTACTAGGTCTTCGCAGGTCGCATTCACAGCTAACGCCACCAACCTTCCAGCGGCAAGCATCTTTGCCCATCTGTTAACACAGCGTATGAGGCGTACAGCGCTGTTGGAAGAGTACGGCACAGTTTTATTAGTCAATAACCCAAACACATTGCCATTCCTTGCTGCAGGTGGCGTGATGTGAGCTTCATGCGCCGGTCTGGTGGCATCGTATTCTGGCGTCATCCGCCAGCTCGATCTTGTTTCAGTTTCTTGTCGCCATCTTAAAACCCTAAGCAACGAGGAAAATGACAGCGTGCGTCACAGGTAGCTGAGGCACCACCATCTCGACTTGTGTCGGAGTCTTGTGCTGCAACAATCTGATCCTTAGTGGACACACTAATACTTCCCGCCAATACACCCCACTCGAAGAAGCTGCTGACCCAGGTAAATTTCGAGGAGCGCAATCTCAAGCTTGCAGAAGCCATAACAATGACAAAGCGCATCTTGGGTAGCATGGGTCCCACCAGCTTGGCGCACGTCGGCATCTCATGCTCCAACGATTTGCACAGCGCTTCGCAATACGTAGATGTCAACTGGAATCGAGCGTCACACTTTTCAGCAACTTCAGATCAAACGCTTTCCCAGTTGGTGCGTCTTTTCTCGCGCTTTTCTTTTTCCAATGCGTGTGAACAAGGTTCTACTGTATTCACTTTCCTGCAATTAGTATTTTCTCAGATCATGCATTTCCGTTTTATAGCACCAGAATAATCCCTGAAATAAATCATGGCCAGCCAAATTTTAAATTTACTTTTGTTATTTCTAATAAGTTCAGCTGTAATGGCATTCCAGCCTCATATTTCTGAACTAGCAGGTAATAGCAACACATTTCGCACATGTGAACACTCCAACATGCTACATTTCTAGCCTGAGGCTTCTTGCTTTTATCAGCTTTGAAATCTCTGGAACTCACTCTGTGGTGTCGTTGATGGCCTGGTAGTCTCGAACAAGGTTCCAGTAGTCATTCAGATACACAATGGGGTAATACTTTCCCGTGGTAGGTTCAAACTCTACATCTGAAAGTAGATAAAGTTCGCAGCTAAGCATTACTTTTTCTTTAGTACTGTTGGAAGTACCGTGTCATACTGTAAAATACCAACTGAATCATTTACTGTCATGACTAGTACACGAGACTACCAAATGTAACCGCGTTGTTGCGATACAGTGAAATCACGAAGTAATGTCACCCCTATGGTCATTGAACTCTCTACTGTCTTCCACCAAAATTGCACTCGTAATTCACTAGAATAAATTTCACTAGCACGAACTTTCTCTCAGACGCTACGCTGACTTTCCGCTCTCATTATTGTACCTAATGACCCAAATTTTCATTTACAGGCATAGGCATACAGTCGAACCCACTTATAACAATATGCCACGAAAATTCCACTGTTATAACCGATATTTGTTATAACCGGGTTGCATGAAAAAAATCTAAATAGGAGGATGGCAGAGCTGATGTGAGAAAACTATATAGGTTGGGAGGCCAGTGCCCCTACCCACTACCTTCCTCAGCTCGGCTGCCGAGTGTTTTTACTCGTTTAACTGCTTCCTGGGCGCTCCAATCACGTGTAACAAGCCGCGGCTGTCAGCGTTAAAGAATGGCACTGCTATAACAACTGCAAAGAGGTGTCACGGGTGGCAAGTGGTATGCGAGCACCGCCTTGCTTTGGTGGCCCCAAAAGGGGCCTTTTAAATATTGCAAGAAGGTTGCCGCGGCAGCCTGTCAGCTTGAGAAATCCAGAAGAAACGCTGAGGAAAGATCGCCACAGGCACCTCTCCATGTACTTCCCACTGGCTTGCATGAGAAAAGCCTATGTCCGTCAGCCATGCATGCTTTACACGAAGCTTGCTGACATCCTTCTCCAATGCATACAGGTGCTCGACATAGTGCAGCAGAAGGTTCCTCACAAAAACGAAGCCCCGGAGGGACTGAATCGTCTGCAGGACCTCCTGTAAGGACAACATTGAGGCAGCCTGCCCTACCGCGTAATCGCTGCCGTCGTCACCGTCGCTATGCGATGCAAGCACGTTCGTGACGATCATCTCATCAGTTAGAAGCAATTAGTTTCCAAATCTATAGCCGTGCGCTTTTTTTTCACCGGCAACGTCGTGCATTGCCGATGATCAGCGGGCGGATCAGCCATCTTCTCTTTCGGCGGCGAGTCAAGCGAAACCGACACACCGCGTGGCCAGGAACCACTTCGACGCAACCAACAAAGACGAACACGAGCGATTAAGCTGTTCACAGAACTGCGCTGAACGAGGAGCCAGCGATCAAAATGCGAGCAATCTGCTTGCGGCGCAGTTGGCGTGGTCCATTCGTGTTTCGAAGGGTGGGGCGAGGTAGAGCTATGGGCGCAGCCCATTCGTGTTCAGAGGGGTGGAAGGGCGACGGGAGAGAGCCGCACGGAGATGGCTGGAAAATGAGCGTGCGGCAGCTGTTGGAGCAGCGGTCCATCATGCAGCTGCTTGAATTTCTCGTTTTGTTTTTTTTTCTTTTCAAGGATTTCGCATTTCACTACCTTTCGGCTCAGACACCCAGCAGCCAGACTGACTGATAATGCAGCATCTGGGCATTGTAGTAAGCAGGTTATTTCACCATGGAAAACATACAAAAGTTGACGGTGCAGCAGCTTCTCATTGTTATAACCAATATATTGTTAAAACCGGTATGGTTATAAGTTGGTTCAACTGTACTATGACATGTTCAGACTTTCATGCAACAGCACACTTGAAGCTGAAAACTTCGTTAAACTGACGATTTCATTAAACGCAGGTTTTCATTGTTTCCACAGTCCAAGAAATGTTGCAAGGACACTTTTGGTCACTAGAACATGAATAACTTACGAATAAACGTCTGTATGACAAAGACCAAGCGATACCTTCCTGATTGGCTGTCATTCTGTATGTTGTGAGCATAATGCAGTATATAGTGCCTGAGCTGCACAGAAAATCGTTGATCTATGCAACTCTTTCTGGTGGTAAGCAAGTTTTCTCCAGCCAATGCATTTCAAAGTAATAGGAAAAGTAAGAAGCGCAAATTAAATCAAGTGCTGGAAAAAGAGCTCAATCTTCATAAAATTGGCTGGGTGAGTTACAACACATTCATGTCTCACGCGATTGGCCTAGACCAATCGCGTGAGATCTCCGATCGCGTCCCAAATATCCCCAATGCTGTCCATATAATAATTACGCCATATTTTGTGACATAAAAGTATTAGGCTTAACTTTACAATGAAATTACAACATGTGTGCCTATATCCTTTTTCCATGGGTGATGCTCATTTTTTGGTCACACGTGCGAATTGAAAGAAGTCCCTCTAGCCTTCGTATTATTGCCTGCTATGTTTACAGAGTACAAATTTTATGCAGACATGTCCCAATTCGCCTAACTTGCGATTCCACTGCATGTCGAGCGCATTACCATCATCGGGCAGACGGATTCAACTCACACTGATCGACGGGCATCGGCACTTGGCCCTGTGTCCACGGGGTGTGGTCGTCTATGATGTTTATGGTCAGGTTTGGGTGCCAGTGGGACAAGATTTCTTCTTTCATGGCCTCAGCTTTCTGCGCAGACAGAGGTGAGGACATCAAGAAAGCACCAGAGATGGCGAACAAGTAAACACAGGAGCATAAAGGCGCTGATGACAGTACCACAGTGTCTACACGAAGTAGGGAGCTTTGTGGTACTAACACCAGTCATGATTACTGGAACATTGAAATCAAGACACCCAGGCACATTCAGGGGCCCAACAAGTGCAGGGTGGAGACACAATTGCTCAAAACGCAAATGATTATGTACATAAAGACTGGCTCGTCAGATGAGAAAGAAGCATCACACAGGCGTGCTTTGCAGGCCTGTGTGCTTTGGGCTTTGTTGTCCTTCGTTAAAAAAAAAAAATTGAGAGAGCAACGTAGACAAGGAACTGCCATCCACGACTCTATTTTTTTGTTTTCGCGGTTGCTTTAAAAATGGTAAATAATGCCTTCCAATGAGGATTCGCAAACATTCGCCGCAGAAATATCCCAGACTTTGTCTGCTAGATAATAAAAACTGCAATTTCTACACGGTTTTTCCTCGTAAAAAAGAACACCTGATTCAAACCCCCATAATTTAAAAAAAAAAAATTGATAAAATCTGGAAACAAAGGACCCTGCGTATAAAGGCCAATGCAACGTTGCGTGGTTAACTGCTTGCTCCAGAGCAATAACAAATAAATGTTGTGTGGCAGCAACATCCGTTTTAAATGTGCCTGGCTTTTCCTTTGCAGGTGCGGCCCAAATAAAACCCCACAGTCCAGACTGTTTTTTATGTGCTGCCACTGCCCTGAAATGCTTTTTTTTTTTTTTTTGTCTTCAGCACACTTACCACATGCTGAAAGACTGCATTGAGACGGTGTAAGTTCGGCACGCACCTCTATCATTTCTGGTGTCGCAGCCGTCTCACCAGTGAGCAAGTTTTGGGTGCGCTTGTACCGCAACTTCTTGTACTTGTTTAACTCTAGGAACAAAAGAGAACAGGAAAAAACAATGGATGAGCACGCAGTCCGGAAAAAGGAAAAAAAAGCACATCACAGTATGGCATGCCTGCCGACCTGTAAACGTTAAAATCTGTGAAATCCCACGGACACAATACCAATAAGTCACACATCGCTTTTTGATCGCAGCGGCTTTTTCCGCAACTCCGATGTTGCCGACATCGCCTGCTTTAGGAATTTTTCTGTATGAACTTGCTTGAAGCAAGTACCCCCATTGCATAAGGCTATCAACACTAGGTTCAGAGACTGAAAAGCAAAATGCTTTCATAAAAAAAAAATATTTTTTTACAAATATTAATGCAACATCAGTAAAAATCATAAAACAAGCCCACATTTGTGAACAGTACGAAAAATTCAGGAGGCTTTGCAGGCAGGGCACAGGATTATGCATCCGCATGGTAGAGGGTAGAAAATTTATGGAGTGCCAGCAGTCTTGGCGGAAAACCCAAACTTTTCCGAGCTGAAGGAGGTCCCAATTAGGCATGTGCTAACATGTAGTGGTAAATCTTGAAACTGAATCGAATATTGAATACTTCTGAATGGCGAAGAGCCATTGTCACAATTCATATAAAATTATGTTTACATTCTAGTATTCGTTAACATTAGCAAGGTTCAGGCATCACACTGTACGTTATGAAGCGTTGTTTCTTAAAAGCACAAATGAAGCATTAGGAACAAGTAAGCAGTTTGTTTGCATACAAAGGACTCTTTGGAAAGTGCAAATTATTGCAGCAGAACCGGTGATGTCTGGCTCCCCGAGTGACGTAGCCTGCTCCACCGCGCGAATTCTCGTTTTGTGCCTATACTATGCCCACGGGGATGACAGGCGTCGTACATTTGCTCCAATTCCATGTTTGATTGTGCACAGTTGAGGTTTTGAAATATTCGACAACTATCCAAAAAAAAAGAACATATTCGCTTTTACGAACAGGGACTATTTGATTCATTAGTCAAAAGTTTAGAATGTTCACACACCCCAGCCCCAATACATGACCCATGGGCTAAAATTTACATCACTCGAATCGCCTCACTAACCTTTGACCCTTCACTCAGTGCACAACCAAGTACAGCCTATGCAGAGTACTGTACAATGTACAGCGTTGCATCAATAAGAAATTCGCACATACACAACTTTTCCACATAAATTGCTCAATTTTTCAACTAAAATTTCACACAGGTGTGACGTTTCAAGCTGCACTTTCATAACATAATGTTTGGGAAGAGTTACTGTCTGTTTTGTGCAGGAGAAATCAGGCGATCCTAACATCTGTGCCGATGCCAGATGAAAAATGTAGCTTTCCTCAGTGGCGAGAACAAAGGAACCACCTGACGCTACGAAACCAAGACCCCTCTAAACTACGTTTCGCCCGCTTGCGGAACCCTAAAACGCCACGTGTGGAAACACCAAGTCTGCAAGAAGACAAACCCGGTGATGCTGACATCTCCAGTTCAGCACCGCATGCGTGGAGACACCCAGTTAAAAGAATTGAGTGTCATCCACACCGTCTTGTGGGACGTGTACCAGAACAGGACGCTTTTTCGCATTCTTGAAGCGGCACGGCGACCTTCTCTTTGCCGACAATGAACGGCAGCAGTTTGCGCAAGTCAGCCACACTTGCAGCGAGCAAAGCTGAGACACACACCTTGCCGATTTTTTCCTCCGTGGCATCTACTGCCTTTCAAATTTGTCTATTTGACAGCACCTGCCAAAACCTCTGCCATTTCATCGACACTGAATATTTCCGATGACGCAAGAAGTGATCACAGCCCCATTACCAGGCGCACTTGCCGGGGCGAGGTGCAGCAGTGAACGGGAGTTTGGTAAGTGCGTAAAACAGCACTATACTCCTGCATGGAATTTCTAACAGGACGTGGCGACTGTTCTACGTAGCCAGTAATTCCATACGTCCTTGCTCATATATTTGGGATCATCTGTATAAGTGCAGAAGAAGCCAGTTGTTTAGCCAGGGCAACCAATTACACAAGGCTGCCTTGTTTCTGCCATAGTTGGTATGTGGTCCAACGCTTGATGCAAGTTTGAAGTCACTGGACCAGTCTCACTTCTGAATGTTAACTGTTGCAGTTAAGATAGAGAGCAAGCTAATAGAAAAACCAAACTGAACTCGCTACCTGAAGTGGGAGGGAGGCTGAGTACGAACAGGAAGAACAAGTTATGAAAGTGGACCTGAGCCATTTTACCAAGCAGCACGGTTTCTCTGATGTGTTTTTTGCTTGCTTGTCTTTCTTTTTCCCTATACCTTGCCAAATACGTAGTTTGCTGTGTGAGTACAATAGGGCAATGACAATTGTTAAGAGTAATTTAAAATTTGTGATGAAAATTAATTCACACAAAATGAATTCACATGACACAGTGTTTACTACCCATATGGAGCTAGGTATAACCTCCCATGTGACCCCATTTTAAATTAACATTAATAACTGCTGGCTCCAATACTGATTTTCTAATGCCTAGGCAAGTAGATGAAATTACTCTTATGAACCAACAATTTTCAACTTAATATTGTCAGACAAAGGATGTCAAATTAGGTAGAAATAATGCAAACAACAAAAAATTCATTTTACAGCCTCTGTTTAAGTATATTGGTTAAACTTGGCGAGCCACAAGCAACAAATAATAGCCTTCAAGTATGGTTATTTAAGCACCAAAACAAGCCATTAATTGCGTTCACTTGGACGCAAAGTTTGTAGATCTGTACACTTACGCTTTTTGCGATAGACTGTATGCATCTGGGAGTAGTCCTTCCCTGCCTTGGGATCGGGTGAGTAGCCATTTAGCACAAAGAATACGTGGAGAAAGATCGTACCGTTGTTTTTCACCCTCTGAAATGCAGATAAAATAAAGTTAGGCCTCCTTTCACCTACCTCTTGTCGAATAACAGCTATGTGAGAGGGTAGCCTCACCTCAAAACTGAATAAAGAAAGCCCCATGACAGCATAAACATGACAGGAAGCAAACTGAATTGAGTCAAATTTTATGTTTCGTTGAATACAAATATTTCAAAGCAAATTAATTATGTATAAAATTATCTTAACCATTCCTTTATCTGGGACACCAATATATTATGTAGAGCATTTCGGCAGTGAACATCTCAAGCTTCTGCCAGTCATGGGATCTTTGTTAAACAGACTTGAACTTCATTGCCATCCAGCTTCAGTCCCGCAAGTGTGACATGCGCCCTCTTCCGGCTATCCACATGGAGAGTTAGAATTGAGCAACCTGCCACAAGCAATTCTTTGAAAATCTCACGAAAAGAAAAAGCGTCATCCATACGACAGTAGCATAAAGCCGCAAAAAAAAGAAAGTTGATTTGGGGTTTCTCAGGAAGGAAGCATTGCAGTTGACTAAAATTTCAACCTGGTCCTGTGAATGACAATTTTCCATTTCACAAATTTTCCTGCGCCTTGAGGGCTTTTGTGGAACTGGTTTGTCATATTCTTTGAAAGTCTCTTGGAAGAAAGCAAGAAAGAAAGAAAGAAAGAAAGAATAAATGGTGTAACACCAGAACGCAGTGAGAACTGTAGACATGAGGCCGCGTCTAGAATTGTAGAAAAATAAGTGAAATTAAAATGCAGGTAACTTGCCTCTGACGGCCTAAATCTCGTGTCCTTGGTGTAAATGGAGTCCCCGTTGGGTCCTCCATGCCAGTCGCCATAAACGATGCCTGGCTCTTTCCACACTAGGGCTTCTGGGTCATCAAACCGGTTAAAGGTTGAGTCCTCCGCGATGTACACATACATGTCCTGCAATCAAGCAGTTTGGGGAGGAATAGACAAAAACGAAACTATAAGTTCCAAGCTGCACACTCTAAAATATAGCCACGGGTTATAAAAGCTGCTCATGCAACGCTTGTCCAACACCCAGCACTGTGAGAGTTAATAACGGAAAAAAAAAAAAAAAAAAAAAAAAGAAACACTGACCAAAGCACTGTCCACATGGCACTGTTTTGTGTCCACAAAATAAGTGAAAAAAGCTGTAATCATCATGGGAGGTTGCATCAATATCACCAATAGCAAATCACACTCATTCAGCCCGATGTTGCGCTGCTCCCACTGCTAATGACAAGTGCGTGTCGGCATTGAGAGAAAGCTGCCCCAAAGAGCATCTTTTTTTAATTTTGATGTTAATTCCAAGCAAAAACCAACCAAGTAATACGTTTCCAGAATCAGAGTGATGAAAAAAATTGTGAGTACAGAAAAAAATTTGGGAAGCCGTACATTTTTCCGGCATTTGGGGGTTAAAGGATTAATTGCATGCAAGTTTACAGAAAGTTATATTCCGGGTAGCCCCTTTACCCTCCAAGGGTTCTAAGTAGAATACGGTTATAAGTTTATAACAAACTGGCTTATGCACTAAAATTAGCTTACTATATGAGGTAATCCAACACAAACTGGTCTATGATGAGCTTAAGCTTTTGAGATGTGTTCGTTACACAGTTGAACCCACTTCAATGCTAGTTTTAACAGTATATGGGATGTAACAATGAGAAGTTGTGGCCCAGTGACCTTTTTGTGCGTGTCCTGTGGTAAAATAAACCGCTTACTACAAAGTTCCCGCGCCGCATAATTGGTTATAACAATTAAACCTGGCTACTGGGTGTCTACGCCAAAAGGCAAAGGAATGCAAAATCCTCGAAACGAAAAAAGAGAAAGAAAAAAGAAAGAAACGCAAGCCACTGCACTCTCTCTTGTGTGCCACACACACCATGCACCTTCGTTGCGTCGCCAGCATGGTCAAATGCATGCACCGTCATTTATTCTCACAATGGCTGAGAAGCTGTACAAACGGCACACGTGGACAGTACCTATCGACAGATTTGCCCCTAGCGAAATGTTTCCCTGGGGATTCGCCCCTAGGGAAACATGCGGGGGGGAAATTCTGACTCTCAGAAAAAGAGTATATCACGATTACAACACACACAGACAAAAAAGAACGGAAGTGATGCATAAAAGTGGATGCGGCTTTATTCATCGTTACTGCGCACTGGCATCACAAAATAAAGTGCAAGGACAACTGCTGACGTCTTAAGTCACTGTCGGTGAGAACAGCATTGTCCTTAATAACACCCTCCAAGGTTATTTGATTAACAGCACTCCTGAAAAGTCCAGGACACAATCAAACATGGCAAACCCTTTCACGGATTGCGCGGTTGACTGCTGGCTTGACACACGTGCCTACCGTCTTGCTCACGCCTGCAATTGTAATACGCTGCAACCACACTGGCGCAGCGCTAACAGCGTTCTAAATCGAACGAAGAAAGACGGGGCAAAATGCACCGTGGCAACTTCCAGCTCGCCGCTCTTGCTGAAGGCAAAGTGACGGTGGGAACAGAGGGCACCGCAAGTGAGTGAGACTAAAACAAAAGCAGTGCATTATGTTTGTTTCACAATTGTTTCACGAACTCAAATACATACAACACAAGGCGTGACTGCAGCCAGAAATTTTGGGGCAAAGATAGAAAAGAAACTCGTCTTATATTCATGCTAATATGATATTTAATATAAAGCACTATGCATTCATCGCGAGCGAGTTTAGCAGCATAACAATCGTGCGGCCCCTTCAGTCGCACTTTCCTCTGCAACCAAGTCCTCTTTTGGCACAACATAAACCTCATGCGCAATCTGGAATAATTCAATGTGTGCCTCTACTGTTCACATTATAAGGAAGCCGCTTAATGGGAAGTTGGAATGGCATCAAAAACGTGGTCAGAACACTTGAAAATACCTTGAAATCCTTAAAATCACAGTGCTGCACTAATGCAGAAGTGACCACTCAAAAAAAAAGAAAGGAAGTTCCAGCTTTCTGTTTATTTAGCAATATGCCACCATTTTCCCACCAAACTAATGACGATACAGTCTTTAAAAGGCACTTTATCAGTCGTAACAGATTTACTCTTGCCATTGAGGGGCCCAAAAACTAAAATTAAGGGGCCCCCATTAATTTATCGCTTCGTCATTTCATTTATTCAGCACAAGTAATTTCCCCTATGTTGTCCTTGGTGTCAGTGTCTGTTGGCTTCTTATGCTACGACTAATTAAGGGGCCTTGAAACACTTTTCTACCTAACCACTGAATGGCCTCCCTATTAAAGGACATTGTGTCACGAATGTCATGCTGCAAACATTTTAAGAACACTTCTGCTACAGGTGCAGTTATCGCACTGGCTTTCTCTCTCTTTTCGTACTCGCTAGCAGGCTGGAAGCTAGATGGCGGAGAAGCCAAGCAGGCAATATCCTGCCCGAAGGTGGAGTGTTGAGGCAGCAATAAGACTCGTTGCGGCACCTCATGGTGGCCACACACAGCAGACACAACTACGCGCGATTGTCCTCTGTAGACCTGGAGTGCAAAGACTTAAATTATTTTTCTGTCTTTCTGAGATCCCAGGCCATATATATGTGTTTCATATATTTAATTAAAAATTTGCAGTTATTCATTAGTGAGAATGCTCTTGCGATGCCGAAATCAGCCAATAGCATTGGTGGGTCCAGCTGCCTTATGGTAACGCTACACAATTTCATTGAGGAAGCGAGAGCAAGCAATTTTTCGCTGTTTTGACACAGTACTGTACATTTCCTGCTGCATGCAGTGCAGTAATATTTGGCTCACATGTTCACAGCAGCCTCTACGATAGATCAGCAGCGTTTCCTTACTATGTTCAAAAACCGTTTCGGGGCCCCTCTAAACTAATTTCACACGGATATATTTGGCTAGATTTATCCGAGAGCTCTCACCATGACCGTTCCATTTGGGTAGAGATTAGATGATGCAGGCGTAACTCCCTGAGGGCCGCTCCCGCCGGCTGCATTCTGATTGGCTGGCTGGCCACGAAACCAGCTGGTCATGAAGTATATGATGGCCGCACGAAACAGCAGGCCCTTGAAGACTGACCAATAGGAGAAGGCTGGCTGCTGCTGCGGTGCCTGCTCAATGTTCTCCTGGTTTTCATTGTTGTTTGCTGGGACCTGCAGAAGACAGAAATGTGATACAGCATTTATCAAACGAGAGAAAATGTAACACCGAATCATTTTAACTCTACGTCATGGGCTATGCATTACGTGATCATCCGTCGCCAACAAAACGACAAACTCTTTCCCCGACAAGTGAGGGACATGCAAGCTGCTTTAGCACCAACATCCGGTTATGGTGTCAATGGCACACCTACGAAGACTACAAATAATTTTTGAACCCCTAGATAGGCTTCTTTGACATGCGGCCAAGTCCAAGTTCATGAGTGTTCTTGGATTATATCCCCATCCAAATGTGGCTTCCACACCCAGGTTCGATGCTTCAATCTTTGCAATGCATGGTCTGACCTATTCTCTTCAAGCCTGCAGAAATGTTTCGCACTACAGTCTAAGAGGTGGCACTTCAGGAGGGGTGCAGCGCCCCAACCCCTCACTATGATTCCCCCGCATGCTACAAACAGTGTTAAATTTTGTTATATGCAAACTGTACTCCATTTTGCATTCTTATCCACATCTTCTTATCTGTGATCGGTCACATAACAATAAAATGGCACCCAGAAACTTTTGTGCCAACTTTTACCACTGCAATTAACAATGCCTCACGACGCGAGATTTAACATTTTTATATGATAGACCTAAATTTGGTGCCAGAACAGAGAATAATACAGTAACTTGATTTTGCCTGGAGTGGCTAAAAACCCTGAAATGTTGTGTAAATGGCACACTAAGAGTAAGTTAGCTAAGACTGGGCTCAATTACAGCAGTGCTGCCATAGGGAGTCGCAAGCCAGCTTTTCTGTGCTTCACTACCAAAGTACCTACCTGTTCATTTTTATGGTAACTTTGTTCAGCAGAGCAGATCTTTCATAATAATTGCCCACCACCTTGGAAAAGGACACTAACAGAAGCCAAGCACCTGTGCTGCTTTCCACATTCCTACTTTCCACACAAATATTTCCAGTTTCCAAATGATGTGTGCTTGCCGAAAGCAAGGTTTCCATCTCGTGTGAGCTCCGGCCTTAACTCCTATGGTCGCATTGTGACGGACATGTGACCACAGAAGCTACGAAACTGACATCCACAGGGCTTTCCCATATCTACAGGACTTTCGCAGTGATGGTAAACTCTCCATAGAGTACACCACTTGAAAGATGCGGCCTTGAACAGTGGCGCGTGAGGAAACGGCAACGTGCCAGCACTATGCGTCCCGCTCTTCGTGACGTCACAGCCATTGCCCCATGTTTTTTTTTTTTTTTTTTTTTTCCTGGCGCAGCGCTTTGAGCGAACACCTGCGGCGCAGACTGTAGCACGGTCATGTGCTACACAACTTCACTTTATTATACTATTTTTTAACTGTTTAAACGTGCCGACTCACCGTGTATGGTTGGGCGCAACGAACTACCGCTCACAGACAACGATAATCAATGAGAATGAGACCGAGTACGAAGGTCACGAAGTTACCACGCGTTTTTATCTCTGCAGGTCATTTTTCTTTTTATGATGCCCATACAGACTGCGCACCTTACAGCTCTAGCCGTACACTAATGGCACGTCACTCCTGGGAAGTAAAACGAAATATCTCGAAAAATAAAAAAAATAAAACGGAGTCAAGCAGTGCGTGCACGGATATTTCTAAAGGCCTTGACTTAAGCTCGTAACATTGCGACGACTGCGTGTTCAAGCGAGTTATACTTATAGCGGCCAAGTTATACTTCACGCTCCTTGAAATAATAGACATTATTGCAAGCGTAGGTCCTTTTTTCTTTTTTCCCTTTTATGACTAATGAATGGGCCAGTACCACTTGCACTTTTGAAACCATCCCATGGGGCATGCCCCGTCTCACGTTTACTCAACACCAGGTACAGCGTGCTCCACTGTATAAACGCAGGAAATGAAACACCTGCCGAACAGAATTGGAGCGAGCACTTGATTATTGCCTGCAGAAGCGGAATTTCCCTCGGCCGATTCCGCTCCAGCACTACGGCAAAGTCAGACGGCACAGTAGAGTTCAGAGAACAGCGCTGGTTTTGGAAACACCGTGCAATTCATTCTCGCTACAAACGGGCCCGGTATCCGCGCAATGCGACGTGCACAGATCACAGGAAATCGAAAGTTGACCGACACGGCGAACCGCCGCGGATTAAAAGACAGAAGAAAAAAAAACACACACTACATGAGGAGGGGGCGAAAGGGAGACCGGAGTCGTAAGAGGAGTCGCTCACCTCATCTTGCGCTTGGTTCGAAACTTGACCATTGCTTGAGCGTACAAGCGCTGTGGAATTCACTGTTTCGGTCATCGCATAGGCGGACTTGTGGCCGAGGCGGCGGGGCTCGCTCTGATCGCCGCTGGGTATATTCACAATCAGTTGCGACGACGCGAATGATGGAAACCCCCAGCCGCAGCGATTCGCGATGAGCGAGCGAGAGAGCGACGATCGACCCTCGCCCAATGTGTTTGGACGCCTTTTGACATTGCGCTAAATGCCGAAAAAAAACCGAAGGATTTTCTTTCCGTAAACCTCCCAAAAGAATTCAACAAGCCCCCACGGCTGAGGTACACGACTAATTTTGTTCCCTAAAATTTAATAGTTTTTTTGGTCTGCGTCTGTGTCGCTTCCTTTCTTGGTTTTCGTTCTTTGTGTCTAGCTTGCCTGCCGTTGGTGTCGCGTCAGTTCTCCCGGTTTTCTCCGCTTCGAGGGCACCGAGGACGTTCTCCCTGAGGACAAATTGTGCTGTAAATCGTTCCTTCAAAGTACCACAGCTGCCATGAACGTCGCCCGCGTAAGTATCAAGTGTCTACAACGACCAATAGCATCTCGTACTTGATAAATAAGTTGTGCTTTCCATACTGAGCGCATCGTTGTGACCAACCACCGCATTGCGTAGAATCGGACATGTTGCCTTCGTAGTAGCCGGTCGTGCTGTTCATTTCTGGCATTTGTTTTCTATTTTGCGTCCTCATGCGAACTACTTACTCGCAATTGTACTTCCCCCTGTAATGGACTCAAGCAGGCTTTTTCAGTAGTTTCTCACGCCCTTTCGTATCCACTCTCTCCGCCATTGTAGGCGGTGGTGGCCGCTTTCGGTCTCTGTGAAGGCAGTTTCTCTAGCTCATTGGATTGAAGCCGTGTGATCTCGTGCCAGCTGTGTCGTATGGTGATAGTACGGCTTGATGAACGTTGGAGACGTGAAGGAACGTCAACTTCGCGCGCGCAGTATCTTTTCATTGCGTGGATTCAGTGCAGATGTTTCCTACGAATCTTTTCACGTGAATGTTTCTTTTACAGACCCTGACGACTGTTGCCCGACGGGCCCCTCAGTTGAAGACGACGGCGGTAGCCCCCGCTAGGAAGTACAGGACACTGGCCCAAATCAAGGAGCTACAGAAGCAGTTTTGTGTTAGTTTTATTCATCCATTCCAGAACCGTAGAATTCGTCTAGAGTGCATTGCAGTAACGGGAGAACACCAATTTTTCATAAAAAAATGTCCGTAAAAAGTATTAACCAATATGAAAACAGTACATGTCTTGGTGCACCGGTGTACATCAATGGGCGCCAATTTATTACTAACGAAGTTGCCAATTTAGCAGATACGGTACTTTGACAATCAGTTTCAGGCAATTGCATAGTTGTGTGTTAAGTCTGCGAGCACATAATGCCAAAACAGTGCGGGTAGATGAGATGAAAGAGTAGTTCAGGTAAACATGTCAACAGGAATGAAGACTAGACAAAGAACTCGCACCTAACTTGATCCAGTGCAAAGAAAAAAAAAGGAAGCTTTGTAAGCACAACAGCTATTAAGCATACAAGTTTTCACGATGACAAGCACAAATTAAGGACTGCTGATAAAATGTGTCAAATTTATGTAACTTTATTCCAAGGTAGTGGACTTTTCAGTGCGAGAAAAGCAAGGTGGTAGGTCGTTTCTTTGTAGATATTCTAGCAGGTCATCATAATCATACTTATATTTATTGCGCTGTCGGTCATGTTGCATTTTTGTGTTAAAAGGACAAAGTCTCTAAAGCTACGTAAGACATACATGGGGGCGATCCATTTTGTCTTGAAGATATGGCAGATCCATCAGGAGAAGGCTCTTCCACAACCACATTCCGCAAAGCTTCGCACTACCTCCAGTGTACAGTGGTTATAATGCATACAGAGCTGCTTATCATGCATGCGTACCTTCCCGTCATCAAATGTGCTAGGTGAAATCCTGCGCAAACAAGTGGGAGAATCTACTTGCCATCGCACACTTTGGCAGGAGTCAGGACTCGCACACAAAATCCACTATACGCAAGGTTAATCAGTGCCTGGGACATAAGGCTTCATGCAGACAACATGCACAATGTCATTGCAGGGTTGAGCCGATGGGGATCAAGACAACGGAGCGATTTTGTACGTTATGACAGCCACTTGGTGGCATACTTTTCAGAAAGCCCGATGGCTTGTTGCAGACCAGAGGAGGACAAGGGACCCAGGGGCAAATTGGGTAGTCCTGTGATGGCTATTGTACTCAAATTTCTGGCAGATCTGCGACTCACAAAATCGAGCGTGGGTAACTTGGCTTACATGGTCGGCGCGGGCGATAGCCCCTCAAGCATACTTGTTAGGGAGGCATGCAGAGGAAAACACCGTGTCCAAGGTCAACGTAGCATTCCGGCCAAATAAGATATATATATATATGTACACATACATACATACATACATACATACATACATACATATATACATACATACATACATGGGGATGAGAAGCACAGCTTTGCAGTTATTTTCGATGTGTTTTCCCATCATTTTTGGTCAGTGGACCGACCTTCTTCACGGGCTTCAGAAGGTCGATCCACTGACCGATACTGTTGGGCAAATAAACCAAAAATAGCCGCGAAGTTGTGCTTCTTATCCTTCTAAATGCGTAGATGTTTTCATGTAAAAGGCATCAATTCAGTAATGCTAACCCCAGCATTCTGGAACATCCCTTGACTCAATTCACATCGGATGAAGACAGTGCAGTTCGATGTAATGAATTATCCGATAAAACAAAGTAAATCTAAAATATTGCTACGGAACAGCCGCCACAGTGAGGCTGCACTGAGGAGGAAGAAGACGACGTGGGCCCGCTTGATACAGCGTCGCCATTTTGGCCTTCCGTTAGCTTCCCTGTAAATAAATTGTATATAGTATTGGGCTCCAGCTACACGTAACATTAATTTGGTGGAGGTGGACGTTCCCCGTACCCGTCATGGAGCTTCGCAGCGGTCGCAACGGCGACAGTGCAACTTCGGCTCCTGCTGGCGGCACTTCGTCTACGCAACCGTCTCCGCCTGCAGCCCCAACCTACGTCGCCATTTCCCCACCTCGAGATCCTGGTGTTTTCACTGGAGTCGGCAGTCCTGATGTTGACGACCGGCTCCGCTTATACGAACGTGTCAATGCCAGTCACAGGTGGGATCCGACTATTATGCTTGCCAATGTTCCTTTCTACCTCGACGGAGCTCCACTTGCATGCTTCCAGACTCACGAAGAGGAGATCTCGAGCTAAGATCTCTTTAAAGAGAAGCTCCGCGACCTTTTTGGCAATCCGTTCGGTCGCCAAGTCAATGCCAAGAAAGCCCTTGCCACACGTGTACAGACGTCGACCGAGTCCTACGTGTCATACATTCTCGACGTCTTGGCCCTTTGTGCCTAGGCTGACCCGACCATGTCTGAGGACAATAAGGTTAATCACGACCTCAAAGGCATTGCTGACAATGCCTTCAATTTACTGCTGTTTACGAATGTCACCAGCATCGATGCGATCCTCAAGGAGTGCCGCCGGGTATCCCAGCACATCACGCGACTTCCCAACACAGCTGCGTCATCCTGTGACGACCTCTTCCAGCAGCCGTCACGATGTGACAACTTGACCCGCATCATTCGTCGTGAGGTCGAAGCGGCACAACCGGCGGCCCCTTCATTCCCGTCACCTGATCATTCTCCGGTCACAATCTCCTAGATCCAGGCCATCGCCCATCAAGAATTGTCCAACGTTGGCCTGCAATCCATTCGTTCCATACGCTCGGAAGCTCTTTCTCCCCGCACGTCCCCACCGCGCTCTTCTTACTCCTCTTACGGACAGCGCAACCCCTCCGAATGGCGAACAGTGGATGACAGGCCGATCTGTTTTAATTGCCGACGCATTGGACATGTCGCTCGCCACTGCTGCAGCCGCTGGACTTCTCCGATGCGCTATTCTCCTGATTACCACCCTCGCCCCTCTAGCGCGTCCTATTCATTCGCCCCTTCTATGCCCGCTCCATCATCTGACCCTGCGACACCTCTGACACGACCCCGCTACTCCCGCTCTCCTTCTCCCTCCCGTCGTCAATCTCGTTTGCCCCCGTCATGCCGTGCTCCTTCACCGACCTACTCGCTGCACTCCCGATCGGAAAACTAGACAGTGCAGCTTCTGGAGGTGAAGCTGCAAAGGTGACATTGGCACGAAATCTTCGCTTCACCTTACCCACGAACAAGAATCTTTTGGACGTTCTCGTCGACAATGTTCCTGCGTGTGCGTTGATTGACACTGGGGCGCATGTGTCCATTATGAGTGCTGCTCTTCGCCGTCCGCTCAAGAAAGTTCTGACGCCCGCCCCGAACCGATTTGTACAAGTCGCCGACGGAGGGACTGTCGCTATTGCTGGCATGTGCTCTGCGCGACTCACCATTGCTGAGAGACAAACCGTCGTTCTCTTCACCGTCATCGAGCATTGCCCTCACGACCTCATTCTCGGTCTGGATTTCCTTGCCAATCATTCGGCCCTCATTGACTGTTCGACCGGCTCACTTCGCCTTGACTTGCCTCTTCTTGCCTACCCCGTGGACCCGTCTCCAAGCCATTTGAGCTGCATGGATTTTATTCGCCTACCGCCTCAACCTGTGACACACGTCGACTTGTTGTCCTCACCAGCTGTACCTGACAGTAATTACGTGGTCGCACCAATTCCGGCAGTTATACTTACACATGGTGTTACCGTGCCACACGCTGTGCTGACAATTACTGGCACCTGCACCTGCCTTCCCCTTGTCAATTTCGAGCTAACTGCGCAAGTTCTGCCTCAGGGGATTTAATTGGCTATAATTAGCGCTTTGCAGGATGAGATCGAGCCATTCACAGTGGAAGATCGTCGCAGCTCAGCCCATACCGTGACGTCATCACACGGTACTGACGTCGACATTGAGAAGATGGTTTCCTCTGACCTTACACCTGTTCAAGCTGAAGCCCTTTGCCACGTTCTTGACGGCTATCGCGACATTTTTTACTTTGACAATCGACCCTTAGGTCAAACGTCCGCCGTGACCCATTGCATAAACACTGGCGATGCGAACCCTATTCACTGACGTCCATATCGTGTTTCTGCGTCCGAACGAGCTGTTATCCAACAGGAAGTCAAAAAGATGCTTGCAAAGGACATTATTGAGCCTTCCTGTAGTCCCTGGGCTTCTCCCGTCATACTTGTCAAAAAGAAGGATGGCACGTGGCGTTCTTGTGTAGTTTATCGCCTCCTGAACAAAATCGCAAAAAAGGACGTGTACCCTTTGCCACGTATTGATGACGCTCTAGACTGCTTGTACGGTACCACCTATGTTTCTTCTATCGACTTACGGTCCGGCTACTGGCAGATATCCGTCGACGACCTGGACCGAGAGAATACTGCATTTATTACCCCTGATGGCCTTTATCAGTTCAAGGTTGTGCCTTTCGGTCTCTGTAACGGGCCCGCCACCTTCGAACGAATGGACTCTTTGCTTCAGGGGTTCAAGTGGTCCACCTGTTTGTGCTATCTGGATGACATCATCGTTTATTCGCCCACATTTGACACGCATCTAGACCGTCTTTCAGCGATTCTTGACTTGTTTCGCCGCGCCGGTCTCCAGTTGAACTCGTCAAAATGTCACTTCGCTCGCCGCCAAATCACCGTCCTTGGACACCACGTGGACGGCAGAGGCGTGTGACCTGATCCGGACAAAATTCGTGCCGTTACGAACTTTCCTGTATGCCAAGGACGTTCGTAGTTTCGTAGGGCTGTGCTCATATTTCCGACGCTTTGTGAAGGATTTTGCAACTATTGGATGTCCCCTTATTGACCTCCTGAAGAAAGACGCCCTATATTCTTGGGGACCTGACCATGCCGCATCTTTTTCGCAGCTCACTACTCTCCTTACCACGCCTCCAATTCTGGCCCACTTTGACCCGTCTGCCTCAACGGAAGTTCGAACTGATGCCAGTGGTCACGGCATAGGAGCAGTGTTAGCACAACGCCAGCGTGGACATGACCGCGTTATAGCCTATGCCAGCCGACTTCTATCGCCCGCCGAGCGCAATTATTCAATCACAGAGCGCGAGTGCCTTGCTCTTGTGTGGGCTGTTGCGAAGTTTCGTCCATATTTGTACGGACGCCCGTTCTGTGTCATCACTGATCACCACGCGCTCTGCTGGCTATCCTCACTCAAGGACCCCATGGGACGACTCGCTCGCTGGGCATTACGCCTGCAAGGATATACCTTCTCCGTGGTATATAAGACGGGACGCTTGCACCAGGATGCCAATTGTTTGTCCCGCTACCCCGTCGACGAACCGGCTGATGCGGACGCCATCGCTTGCATTTTCTCTGTCTCCCTGTTGCTTGAAATCGGCAACGAGAAACGCCGCGATCCTTCATTACGAGCCCTCATCAACCATCTGGAGTCAATGCCTGGCGACGCCTCTCCCCGGATGTTTCTCCTTAAGGAGGGGACATTATACCGCCGCAATCTCGATCCACACGGCCTTGACCTTCTGCTCGTAATTCCGTCACACCTGCGTTTGACTGTCCTCCAACAACTTCACGACGCTCCCTTGGCTGGACACTAGGGCGTCTCGCGCACATACGACCGTGTACGCCGTCGATTCTTTTGGCCGGGTCTCGCCCGCTCTGTGCGGTGCTACGTTGCCGCTTGCGAGTCCTGTCAGCGCCGGAAGAAGCCCTCCACACCTTGTGGAGATGCGCGACTCTCGCGCATCCCCTGATATGTTTTTCCCACATGGCGCATCTCCTGTAATTCGGCTTCGCCGCGTGGCCTGCATGATGCCCGCGGTGGTCAATGTGGTTGGGGCGCAGTGCGAGAGATGGCGCGAGTGTTCCGCTGCTAACGCCGCCTCACGGCAGGGTTACTCGGGCGCCAAGAGACAAGGCGCTTCCTCATGGATTCGGGACAGCAAGCAGTCGGGACGTGCCGTGCCGCGTGTGCGCCGACCCATGCTTCTGCGAGACCGTCTCGCGTGGCCGCCTTGGAACGTGCCACCGTTCGCGTGACCGTACGCGCGAACGACCAGGCGTTGGGATCCAGCATGGGGCGAACATATTTGCTCGCTATCCGGTCGCAGTGAGTCAGACTTCTAGATTTGTCGCGCACCCATCGGCATGTTTTGTAGATAGCAACTCGGCTAGCAGGCATTGATGTATGAAAGGTGCAATAAATGCCCTTGTGATTGTTTGCTCTACTGTGTTGTCATTCCTTTGTCCCAAGAGCACGGAGGAGAATCCCACAACCTCCAGCTGGATGTCTCCAGCCGATCGACATCCCACCGGAACCCTTTTTCCGTGTTGGTCTAGACCTTCTTGGACCATTTCCTCTCTCGGGCTCCGGAAATAAATGGGTCGCCGTTGCTACTGATTATGCGACGCGGTACGCAATCACCAGAGCCCTTCCGACAAGTTGTGCTACTGATGTTGCTGACTTTCTGCTCTATGACATCATTTTAGTGCATGGTGCTCCGTGCCAATTACTCACTGACCGTGGCCACAGCTTTCTGTCGGCAGTCGTCGAGGACATCCTCCGCTCCTGCTCGACAAAGCACAAGTTCAGCACGTCCTACCACCCACAGACCAACGGCCTCACGGAGCACCTCAACCGGACCATCACCGACATGCTTTCAAAGTACGTTGCGACCGACCACCACGACTGGGATCTTCACTTACCATATGTGACGTTCGCGTATAATTCACGTCATGACACCGCCGGCTATTCACCATTCTATCTCCTATATGGCCGAGAACCCGCGTTGCCCTTGGACACTTTGTTGCCCTCGGCCACACGTTCAACCACTGAATATGCCCGCGACGCGATCGCGCACGCCGACCACGCGCACCAGCTCGCCCGCACCCGTCTCGAGGCCTCACAGGAGCATCAGAGACGCCTCTATGATTGCCACCATCGCGACGTTCACTTTACTCCGGGTTCTCTGGTGCTTCTCTGGTCACCCATTCAACGTGTGGGCCTTTCAGAAAAGCTGCTGTCACGCTACACTGGCCCAACTGTGTGGTGCGGCAAGTGACCGATGTCACGTATGAAGTTATCCCTGCCGACCTGTCAGCGTCATCATCGGCTGCAAGTGACATTGTTCACGTGGCGAGACTAAAGCGATACCAGACACCTTTCACCGCGGATGTGTAGATTAAGCACCGGGACGGCGCTTCTACCGCCGGGGGTGATGCTACGGAACAGCCGCCACAGTGAGGCTGCACTGAGGAGGAAGAAGACGACGTGGGCCCGCTTGATATAGCGTCGCCATTTTGGCCTTCTGTTAGCTTCCCTGTAAATAAATTGTATATAGTATTGGGCTCCATCTACACGTAACAATATTTCTCACTGATATCAGTGTAACGTAGGTGTGTAATGAACATATGCCTCTGACAAATATTGCATATAATGCAAGTATTTCTGTGCCTGATTCAACCGAACAAGGTTCAACTGTACATACAGCATTGCCACTCAATTGAACTGGTAATTGAACATCACTGGCACTCCACTGCAATTTCTGAACGAAGCTTTTGTAACCAGGTGCATTGAAAGGAATGTGAATTTTTCTAGTTCTATTGTTACGCACCATGGTAGATTACGGGCTGTGGCGTCATGCTGCAGAGCTCGATATTGCGGATTTCATTGCGGCAACCGCATTCTGGGGGGAGTGTAATGCAAAAATGTATGGGTGCCGTGCATTATGTGCACGTTAAAAGAACCCCAAATGGTCAACATTAATGCACAATGTCCCCCCCCCCCCCCCCCCCATGGTGTACAAATTTTTTTTGTTCAAGTTGTTTAAGTAGATAGTTCATCCTAGTTGCTCAAATAGGCAAGGAGCATTATTGCCGTACTTTGAGGTAAGGGGCAACACTGCTGGACGGTGTTAATTGAAACTAAAAATTCCTCCCCCCTCTTTTTTTTTTTTTTTTATTGCAGGCTGACGACGGTGTGCCAGTCTACCTGAAGAGGGGCAAAGCCGATGTGCTCTTGTATCAGTTCACTTTGGTGATGACCGCTGCCACTCTTGGGATGTGTCTCTTTAACACATATCGCCTGATTTACAGGAATGCAAAGTGAGGCTGGGGATGTTCCTTGGCGTTCTTGAAGAGTGGTAATTTTTAGGCCAAATAAAATTCTATCCATCCTATAGAAAGACGGCCGTCTCTTCACGCACCTTTGTGGCTTGGTGTCTGACATGCTGCTGAGCACCAAGCCCCCCCCCCCAAGTCAATTCCTAGCCGGATTTCGATGAGGGCGGAATGCAAGAATTGTGTAACATGCTTTGGGCGAACACTAAAGAACACCATGTGGCTAAAATTAATCCAGAGCCCTCTACCATGACATCCCTTGTAACCTAGTGTGCAGTTTTAGCATGTTGAAGCCCATATGTTAATTTGGTGCATGTCCCTTCACAGTAGTCAATTTTTCTTATTTTTCCCCAACGTAGAGCAAGGAGGTGTTAAATGTTCTGGAGTGGGAATTGAGACCAGGCTGTTTCACCTTTGGAACGGGGTCCATGGGGGCATGAGAAAACTATGGGTTACAGTAAAGAAAAAGTTTTCCTCGCGCTGTCCCACAAGTTTATAGAGACTGACAATCGATTTTCAAGCATTCTCCTTTGGCGTGATAGAATGCCTACCATCTGAATCATCTGTACCTGCAGTTCATCTAGAAAATGTCTAGAAATTTTTTTATATTTCTATCGCAAAATCTCTTACTGTGCATGGATGCTGGCAACAGTGATATCGATGGTGACAGAAGCTGATTAATTCGAGACTCGTGCATATTAGGTGGCAGAATAGCTGTTTTATCAAATGCCAAGACTGCGGTTTAAAAACACCTGCAACAACTAGGTTGCGATGCGTGGGATGAAAGGCAATAGAGGTCTATGCAATAATTACTAGAGGGAACTCTGGCACTAGTGTATACGGGAGCTGCTGGTTGAACCAGCAAAGGAATTATGGGAAGTACGTGGACTTTCATAAGCTTCGTCCTTCTGGCTTAAAACGGCTTCTTGGCTATGTAAACTCATCATATTCAACAATGTACTGCGTACTAAATAATTCAGTAATTATTAAAATTGTCCGACAGTAGGATTTGAACACGGGACCTCTAGCACAGAATCCCGATGTTGGAACTGTTACACAACGAACGCACACATCGGCAACTGATATGAAACGCCGTTGTGAATTTATCCCAGGCAAGCCATTGCCTTCAGACACTTGCTGGTTTCGATTTGGTCACCTTGACAAGTTCAGTTTTTGCAGTTAGTAGCGATTATTTGTGTTCGAAGGGTCTCCTGAGATAGAGTATAGATTGCTCTGCAATTTACAACACTGAAGGCTTATCAAGCCTTATAAACAAAGCCACAAGAATGTCTGAATCCACAAGCATGAATATCGGACGGATACATGTTATGGTGGCTAGAGGGATGTGTGACAGACGAGAGTGGAGTGCTGCACAAAGTTGCGATGAAAGATGGTGGCCCCGGTAGATGGCACTGGATGTGCAACAGGTGCCAACGGCACCAGCGCCCGCTGATATTGCATAGGGCTGCATGTGGTTACTTTCACCTTGCTTCCAATAATTGCATGCCGTGCCCGTGTTGTGGAATGACCGGACATGAACTAGTCATTTTGTTGATAAGCATGCGTTAGAAATTTTAAATGGCACTAAACATAAACAAAAACTACTGGTACGCAAAAAACTGGTGTGTGGTGCTTAATTTCTTATAACTAAATGTTTCTCAGCATCGATCAGTTTTAACACGGTTCACCGTTAGTCCGTTTACGTGAGCGCAAAGTAAAACTGTGTTTAGAGTGTCTTTTGTCTCCTTCAGTGAGGTTTGTTTGACTAAGTATTCTCTTTTTACCAAGTAATGGTTCAAGTGTAGTGTGTTTATTTTTTTGCTCTCATTGTTTCTCTCTCACACAAAGTTTTGTTCAGTGTGAAGCGCTCAAGGCAATTAGATTTAATTTTCTATTTATGTCCCTTTTCCTTGGAGACCTTATATTTTACTGCAGGAAAGGCGATGCTTAGCCAAAGGATGCACTGAACATCTTAATTTATAATTTTTTTAGCTCTCTCCTTTATACTGTATCCTTTAATTTATATGTACACTCAGTACATTTTAAGGAAGTTGAAAAATATGTTTTTTCATCACACATTTCCCTTCGCGTGTGTTTTCACCACATTCAGAGGAGGTCTGATTACCTGCACCTTCTCAACTTCAGATGCTTTTTTGGCTCCCTTTGGGAACTCCCGTCTTTGTTTAAAGACTTTGTAAAGCAGTGCATGCATATGAGTAGATAAAACCTCTAATTTTGCAGTCCTTTGCTGTGGGCATCGCAGTCAACTCAATCCAGCTGACGTCAGCATACACAGACTAGATGGATGTGGGTAAAAGCGACAGTGCTTTCCGCTGCAGTGGCGAAACAAATGTGACCCATGCACGGCAAAGATTTGTCACCTACTTGCCGCTTCCCAAGTGTCCACGTAATTGCATCAGGAAGTGCACAAAATACGGTGCACATATGAGCTGTATAGACATGACAGCTGTGCATTATAATTTGACGATATGAGAAAATATAATTTCTTCACGGTGAAGCTGAAACGCAAAGCTTCTGCGAGTGCAACTGTAGTTATGTGTAGGACTGAAAAAGTGCAGATGCAATAGCTTTGGGACGTTCTAGGTAGGATAACCGCGAAAATGGTCACCCGTCGGATGGTTTACTTGTCTCCGATACGGTACTCGGATATCGGGGCATGATCTGAATGTAACATATGTAGACGAAGTTATTTCACTTGGATATTTTGCTTTGCTTCTGGAATAAAGAACTGAACTTTTTTTTTTTCGTGTTTAAAGCAAGCTGATCTAGGCAGATCCGCTTGCTAAGCACTCGTAGCCGTATTTGATTCATTTATGGAGTTTAACGTCCCAAAGCAGTGTATCGGGCCACAAGGGACGCCGCAGTAAAGTGCTCCAGAATAATTTTGACCACCTGGAGTTCTTTATTGTGGTGCACCTCAATAAAAGTACACGAGAGGTCTTGCTTTTCATCCCCATCGAAATCGGGCCTTCATGGCTAGAAATCGAACTTGTGACGTGGTGCTCTATAGCACGGTCCATGGCCTCCGCAATCAGCTCCGGCAGCTGATCACGGAGGCCACGGCACGGTCACAGCGCCATCATGGTCAGTGATATATACGTACTTTGATTACGATACAGCAGACTTCTGTTAATTCGACTTTCGGGACTGCAAGGTTTGGTCGAAAGGTCTCGTTCAATGTATACCTGTTCCTAAAGAAAAATCATTCTGCAGAGCATCTACAGTTATAAGCAATCCCTTTCAAACTGACATAAAAGGAAATTAAGGCGCATCTAACTCTAACAAACACCCGACATGACTGAGTGCCACATATGGTGGCAGGGCATGTAATATTTCACAAACAATGTCCAGTGGCTGGATGGGACGTTTCTTTTCTAAATTAACCTCGGACAAAACGTTCTTGGCTGCATTTCACGTTGGCTGACATTTTGTTCTCTTAACGCTACAAGCCATCCGTAATGGGCTCTAGAACTTTCCTCTACTCATTAACATGTTTCAATGATTATACTTCGCCACGAAAACTAAAGCTATTGTTCAGTTTTTGGTACCGAGGCTGCCAAACTCGCATGGATGGCAAAAAAAGAAATGGTAGAATGAAGCTTCGGTAGACATCTTTCATTGGAGCAAGTCAGCCATTTAACAAATGACCAACCAGCCAGCTTTGCTGAAACTCCTTGCAACATTTAGTTTTGGATGTCCTGTGATCACCAGACGGCCCATTGTACGGCCGCTTTCAGGAAACCGAGGGAATGTCCGTCTTTGCAACGGTCTTAGTAGCCGGCTACCACAAGTGCAGCCAAAGCTGGCCTTACGTTTGCGCAGGGTGCTCACATTTTGAAACTATGCAAAATAGTGTGCATGAACGTTTAGGCATGTCGGGACGACTTGAATTCAATAGGCTAGTGCAGGCACGTACCCAGAGGGGGGCCCGGGCACCCCCCCCCTTTGACATCAAGCGGCGTAGCTCCCCACCACTCCTCACACATTCCTAAAGCGCTGCCAAATCAATGTTGAGACTTGAAAGCTATTCAGAAGTAAACATTTTGCTGACTCTTTCACTCCTTTTGGATGGCGGTCGTTATCGGCATCTCTTGGGGTGTGAAAGCCAGTTTTCTCGTACATTCGGTGCCCGCCCGATCAGCATGAGATGCATTCAGTTGTCACCATCTATTCAACGGTCATGCGCATCGCTTTTGCTTCATTAGTTCAACCTTCCTTGTTTAGACTGATCCAGGGGGACCAGGAAACAGATTCAGTTCTTAGTCAGCTGGTCTATATGCTCGTAGAATAAGTTGCAGCTGGAGAAAATGCCAGTTGCGCTTAACTTTTCGTTTTGCTTCATTATTTCCTCGAGTGCTCGCCACGACGCTGGCAGATACCCAGAACCATATACCCGCGATAAGGGTTAAGTAAGATGGAAAACAAAATAATGTGAAACAGTGTCCATCATCAAACCCTGCAATAACCCTTAAACCTATAAGCAATATAACATGTTGCCCGTTACCTCGTCTGGTTTTTCCCTAATTGTACAGCACTTTTCGTGCAAAATTGGCAACTGTTAACAAGAGTCACAAGGAGTTGAGAAATTAAGCTATTTACTAAGGAAGAGAGCCAAGGCAACAGGCAGACAGGAAGGAAAAGCAAAAATGAACAAATTTAACCGTTGTTTGTGAAAATATTTGTGGATCAACATCTTTTTATTTAAAAAGAAAGCGAAAACGCCGCCGGAAGTGGAGAACAATTCCGTGTGTTTTGAATGACGCTTCTGCAGTTATCAAACCGCCTGACGTAGCCACTTCTATGCTGTGCTTATGTGGGTGTTTTTCTAACCTTTCGCAGTGGGCGCAGTACGTCTAGAACCCCAGCGTCCTGCGCTCTACGCAGTTGTAAGGGACTGGCAGCCACACATCGTTGTGCAACTTCCCAAATAACAATTCAAATTGGTTTCGGCACTTGGTAGAGCAGTAAACGAGGGATTCAAAGAACTGTGATTGTTTGCCAAATGTATATTACTCTATAATTCTTCCACAGCTAATTCAAGGAACGCTGCTATAGTCGGATACAACTTGAGTCTTTAGTGAAGCCCCGCTCACGCTGCTTCGCTTCAACTATTTATTGCCAAGTTTCACTTCATTTGGCAGTGAAGTTTCATGAGTAAAATGGGTTCAGCAGTGAAATGACCTGAACTGCAGACTTTTGCGGTACAGTTCTGAAGACTTTTGAAGAGTGAAATTCTCAGACTCCACACACTTTGTCCATGTATGTTGCACACCTCATTGCTTTTGCTGATGAAAAAACTTTTCAAGAACAGCGGACGCTCCGGATTGCGTATTTACAATTTTTAGTAGGTACAGCGGGGCATGGCACTTGCAGAGACGCTGGACGTGTGCGAGTAAGACCGAGTGCGTGAGAGGAAATGTGGGGACTTTTGCTCCTTGAATATATGACTCTGCCTAGGCACTACGGAGGAGTTTTGTAGTGCATGTTGTATGTGTTTGTCCCTAGACGTGCCGGCAGAAGTCGCGGGACGTGGTAGTGCTAAACTTAGCGTAGCAAGTTGGCAGTGTAAGAGTTGGGGTCGGGCATGAAATAAGTGGTAGCTGGCCCATGCTGTCGTCCGACTCATCCACGCTAAGGACGTGTTGTGAAGGGAGGGACTTGTTCTCACCGAGAACGAGGAATATGGGATTTATTTACGAAATCTATATGAAGGGTGGAGAATGTTACATTTCATCAGTCAAGCATGACTGAAAAAGAAAGAAAGCACACTGAAGAGCTGACAACGGCTGCTTAAAAACACTCTGTCCTCACTAGATCCCTAGGTGAGGGAAAACTGCCGTTCAACCTTCGTCCTCATAGTAGACCTGCCTTTGGGGGGGAGGGTTCACACTCACTTCTGCACTTTGGTTTCACTGAACACACTGAGGTGATAGGGCTCTTGTAGACGGGTTGATACACTTGACCCAAACAGGCGCCTCTTGATTTCCGCACTGACCCTGCAGCTAGCCGTTGCGTCTGTCCATTGACTGTGTCGACCTCTGAGGCCCGTGAGAAAGCACCGCAAGACACACCTTTCCAGGAGCTCTTGCTCCAAGCAAACCGTGAAGGCGACTGCAAATTGACTAATACTCAGTCCGCCGAACGTGGTTAGACATGCCCACGCCGTTGGGCTGTCGAGGAGGCACATTGTTGTCTTTACAAAGCGAGTCGTCGCAGTGGGCTGAGAAGGGTTCGGAGGTCGCTTCTCCGAAGATCGCCAGCCCCCACAGGCCGATCGCAACAGCAGCTGGACGTAATCATGTTGATTCAACCCTATTTTTTTTACTAGTTGAAGCAGCGTGTCATTATTTCGCATTACTGGCGGTGCCTTCAGGACACCAAAGCGGCAACGGGGACATCAAAGCTTGAACCCGTACTGGTCGGTGGGTTGGGGCTCGCCGAGGCCTGCGCGTGCCAGGGGTGTATAAGACTAGCTGACCGCTATCGTGGGCGGCCAGTTTTTTAAGCGAACACCCCCTGGCGAAATACAAAATAAAACAATGTTGTAGACCACACCAAAAATTTTCCACGTTTCGCATTTCCATAAAGTACATTTCCTTTTTTCCTTGGGACTCTTAGTTCTTCCCACAATATGGGAAAGTTGCCATGACTTTGCACAACTACACGGGGGTGTGCGAATATTTGGAACTTCCGAATCACAGTTCGAACATAGCTTTATTTCGCTATTCATAAATGCAAATATTTTTCTTTCCTTATTTATTTACTTATTTATTTCATAGTTCACCTAAAAGCCCTTGAAGGGGTATTACATGAGCGGAGGAGATACGAAAAGATGAAGGGAGCTCTAGGTATATAAAATTATGCAATAAAATTTAATACACAAATAAATCAGTGGGACAAATGAGTTGGCAAATCATGAGAAGTACATATGAAGGGGGTAGGGCAACACTGCAACACATTACACTCTAAAATGTTTACACCCTTTGGGGTGTATATTTGCCCCACAACACTTTTGAGCAAAATTGCACCCTTTTGCCACAACAATAATCTGTCTTGTCCGCATTTCCTTTCTCTAACGTGGCGAGCCCAGTACTTCCCAGTAACGTACGGCATGCGCGTTATCAGCATGACATAGCATTCCTGACAGGAAAGTAGCAGGCGCGGCGTTTTCAAGAAAGAAAACGCAAGTAAGGCAGATGACGATTATTGTTATGTAGCAGAGATACACCCCAAAGGGTTAACTTTGCCTACACTCTAAAAAAAAGTTTACACCCTTTGGAATGTATATTTGCTACACAGCGATAATCGTCATCTGCCTTGCCCGCATTTCCATTCTTGAAAACGCTGCGCTCGTTACTTTCCTGTCGAGAATGCCCTCTTGTGCTGATAACGTGCATGCCGTTCGTTACTGGAAAGTACCAGGCTCGCAGCGTTAGAGAAAGAAAATGCGGACAAGATGACGTTTGTCGTTGTGTGGCAAGATACAACCCAAAGGGTGTAATTTTGTTTTAGAGTGAATAATCCTCATCTCTTGCCCGCATTTCCTTTCTCGAAAACGCTGCGCTCGTTACTTTCCTGTGGAGAATGTTCTGTCGTGCTGATAACACGCACGCCGTTCTTGACATGCATGGAGGAAGGAAACTGAGGAGAGGCCCTACCCCCTCTGCGCGCTAGGAGAAAAGTGTGGAGGAAATGACGTAGTAGGTTCTCCTCTTTTTTTGCTGATTTTTTACTTCTTTGCCGTGGCGGCCACGCCTTTCGGGCCACAATGGCGGCTCTGTTTTGGTTCTGTGCGCTCACACGTGTTGCTCCGTAGGTTTCATACCGTGGCAAAGGCGCCGTGCGGGCAGGTTCGCGTCGGTCTCCGTGTTTTGTTGCGCTGCGTTAGCTGGACCGTGCTCTCCTGGATTTTGCTGTGGCCAGGTGTGGCACGAGGAACTAAAGTTCGTGAAATGAACGCGCATGCAACGCTGTACGCAATGTTCCACAGCACGGCAATGGCAACGGACGAAGGAATATCCGCGGGAAATATTGCCCTCTTTGGCGGAATCATGCTAACGTGCTAACGATTGTTTAGTATTTCTGCGGAGCGCGCGCGCGTCGGAGCACAACGGTTGCGCGCAGCGCGGCGTGGTTTCGCGAAAAATGTAAACAAGAGAGGAGAGCTGGCCCGATAGGCGGAGCAACGCCATAAGCAACGCTATAATTACTACTGTATATGCTACCAAAAGTAGCAGAGTTGCGCGTCTGTTTTATCACGCCGCTAGCGCCTCTATTGGCAGAGCGTCGTCACGTGGTAGTCAAGCAACCGTGCATTGCGGAGAAGCAGATGCTCGGGCCAATTATTGTATTTCACGACGCCGCCGCTGCAGCCAACTGGATTGACACAAGTTATCGCCAGTCAAATTCAAAGCGAATCCGGCCGATCTTGGCGTTCGCTGTTCGCGTGCGGGCTAGCTGCGGAGAGCTGGCTATGTAGTTATGTCAGTGTAGCTATGTCAATCCTGTGAGAGAAAAACTTTCACTACACTCCCACAGAAGGTTACCTTTGGAATCCCTGCAGTCAAAAGGCACCTAATGAAGTGGCACTTGCAAGTGTGGCTGATATTCAGTGCCTGCTAGTAGTAGGTGGGTACGTTTCTACAGCAAGTCTAATATGGCCGGGGTACCAGTGTCGAAATACTAATGGTTGGTAATTGATTCACCAGTAATATTTTAGACTGCCTACACGTTGAGAGCTTTGGCACATAAGCAGGTATCCGTAATGCAAAACCCAGTACCCATTACCCAGTGTTCAGTGCAGCGCCGGATTATGGGCCCAGTGCCGCGCGCAGATGCTGGGGCGCTGGGCAGACGCGGCGTACTCGGAGGCGCTGGGCACTGGTCCGAAAAACAGCTCTAGCGCGTTGAATACGTGGTGCCTGAACACCGCATATGTTTGTTTTTTTTTGAATACGGAAAGCAACGGAGAGCGTTTTGGTCCAATAAACAAAGAAAAAGAAGGTCCGACGACGCTTCGATCGTTGGACCTACAGATCCCAAGCCCGGTACTTTACCACTACGCCACGCCAGGAGGCGAGCACGAGTGGATAAGTTGCCATGTCAAGGATCGAGAAACAGTTTTAGTTTCACAGACATGTCTCGCTCAGTCATGGTAGATGCGCTATCGCCCAGCAACTAAAACTCACGCCTGTACCACAAAGAAAATTTTGCTGTCCGTAGTCAGTAGCATGCTCGGAAGTGCCACAACATCGATTTTCACTTGCGAAAACACAGTCCTAGATGAACCGCCGACCCGGGAAACTGTATGGGCTGTTACTACTGATTTGGATAGCTGTTTCTTGCTCTTCACGCGAAGCATATGCAACGTTTTCTTAGTTCAGTGATGCCTTTCAGTCGACACGTGTGTTTAGTCATATATCTTCGTCAGAGAAACGCAGGCTAGTGCCGGGAACCTTCGGCGACAGCACATATATACCTGTGTTTATGACGCGTCACATCGGCGCTTATCGCTACTTGTGCTGGCACTGTAAACATGAAAAAATGGTATATTTAAGAACACCGATGCGAAAGCTGAAATATAGAGTGATTTATCCTTGTTAGACTTCTTGATTCCTGAGCCTAGGCGCGCCGAGAGCGTGCAGACGGACTCGGCGGATACGCTAGGTGGGGACCGATCTCGGCGCCTTTTTCTTGACGATCTTATGCAGTCAGCTGTTTCGATGCGCTTTGTTTGCGATTAGGCGGAAAAGCAGTCCAAAAGCGATGCAAAACCGCGCACGGTCGATCGACGATATGGTAGGCATGCCGCCTGCAAAAACGGAGTGCTGCTTCGCCGCATAGATTTGGTTGCTTCCCAGGCAAGATGGCGGACCTACGCGCAACTCTGCTACGTTTGGTAGCATATACAGTAACCCTAAGCAACGCCAACTTCCGGTTTCACTTTAGCTTCACAGAGAGTGACGTCAGGGCTCCTCCTGAGTTTCCTTCCTCCATGGTGACATGGAAGTACCGGGCTCGCAGTGTTAAAGAAAGGAAATGCGGGCAATACAGATGACGATTATCGTTGTGTGGAAAATATATACCCCAAAGGGTGCAACTGTTTTTAGAGATAATCGTCATCTGTCTTGCCCGCATTTCGTTTCATTAACGCTGCGAGCCCGGTACTCCTGTTTTTACACTCGTAAGCAAAATTACACCCTTTTGCCACACAACGATAATCGTCGTCTGTTTTGTCCGCATTTCCTTTCTTTAACGCGGCGAGCCCGGTACTTCCCAGTAACGAACGGCACGCGCGTTATCAGCATGACATAGCATTCCCGACAGGAAAGTAGCGGTCGCGGCGTTTTCAAGAAAGGAAACGCAAGCAAGGCAGATGACGATTATCGTTGTGTGGCAGATGTACAGCCCAAAGGGTGTACTTTAACACTCTTAAAACGATTGCACCCTTCGGGGTGTATATTTGTCCCACAAGAACACTCTAAGAAAGGTTTGCACCCTTTGTGGTGTATATCTGCCACACAACAATAATCGTCATCTGCCTTGATGCGTTTCCTTTCTTGAAAACGCCGCGCCCGCTACTTTCAGCTGCGCAACCATAAGGAATTGCACGGTAGCGGAGGGGTAGAGGTCGCCTTAGCGCTTGCAGCAACCGAAGGCTACCGAAGTAACAGATCACTAACCATATTAACAGACTCCAAAGCTGCGTGCAGGCATTACATGCAGGGGAGAGTCTGTAAAGAGGCCCTGCGAATCCTCCTCGGAGTAGGAACCCTCGGAAATAAAGTGAAACACAAGATTTTCTGGATACCGGCCCATACCGGGATATAAGGGAACGTGAGAGCAGACAGTCTAGTTCGCGAGATCACATACCGAGCTGGACAGATAGAGCCTCTCGAGAACCCTACAACGGTGGAGCCGACGTGTGCGGAAATATTAAACTACCATAGAGGGCAGAGAATCAAATATCTTCCGCCACACAAACTACTTACACAACAGGAAGCAGCCGACTGGAGAAGGCTACAAACCGGAACTTTCTATAATCTACACATACTAAGTAAAATGTACCCGACACAATACAGAAACTCCTGCCCATGGTGCGGAGAAATACCAACCCTTTACCACATAACATCGGAATGTAAGCATAACTACACATTCCATAAACATAAAAACCCGAGTGCGGAGCAATGGGAGGGCCTGCTCACCAGCAGCGAGTTCACCGCCCAAAGGGCAATGGTGCAGCACGCGTGCGAAGTGGCCAGGGTCAGTGGAGCCCTGGAACAGGGGCACACCCGTGCTGAAGAGCCAGGCAGCAAGCGCAAGACGGCTCATCGCTAAAACCCTCGATAGAATCAATAAAGTTTCTCTCTCTCTCTCCTGTCGGGAATGCTATGTCATGCTGATAACGCGCATGCCGTTCGTTACTGCAAAGTACCGGGCTCGCAGCGTTAAAGAAAGGAAACGCATCAACGCAGATGACGATTATTCTTGTGTGGCAGATATACACGCCAAAGGGTGCAAACTTTTTTTATAGTGAATAATCGTCATCTGCCTTGCTTACGTTTCCTTGAAAACTCGGCGCTCGCTACTTTCCTGTCGAGAATGCAGAGTCACCCTGATAACGCGCATGCCGTTAGTGACAGGGAAGTACCGGGCTCGCAGCGTTAAAAAAGGAAACGCGGGCAAGACAGATGACGATTATTGTTGTGGGACCAGATACGCCCCAAAGGGTGTTAACTTTTTAAAGAGTGTAGAGTGTATACTCTTAAGAAGTTTGCACCCTTTGGGTTGTATATTTGCCACACAACGATAATCGTCATCTGTCTTGCCCGCATTTCCTTTCTTTAACGCTGCGAGCCCGGTACTTCCAAATCCCAAACGGCACGCGCGTTATCAGCATGACAGAGCATTCTCGACAGGAAAGTATCGAGCGCAGCGTTTTCAATAAAGGAAACGCGAACGAGGCAGACGACGATTATTGTTGTGTGGCAGATATACACCCCAAAGGGCGTAAACATTTATAGATTGCACTCTTATGCTAAGTTGCACCCTTTGGGGTGTATCTGGCACGCAACAATACACTCTTAGAAAAATTTGACCCTTATTTTGGGGCTTATCTTGTCCCACAACAATAATAGTCATCTGTCTTGCCCGCGTTTCCTTTCTTTAACGCTGCGAGCCCGGTACTTCCCAGTCACGAACGGCATGCGTGTTATCGGTGCACTCTTAGGCAAAGTTACACCCTTTGGGCTGTATCTCTGCCACACACCGATAATCGTCATCTGCCTTGCTTGCGTTTCCTTTCTTGAAAACGCCGCGCCCCCTACCTTCCTGTCGGGAACGCTATATCACACTGATAACTGCCATGTCTTTCGCAAGCTTGTGACCTCCATCAGATTTTGTTAATTGGAAATTGTTATAGTCAGACGACTAAATGTTTTCACCTAAACTGCCAGTCTGCTAGAAATAAAAAAGATGAACTTGAGTTTTTCTTTGAAAGCCTCAGATTTCAGTTTGATATCATAATGCTCTCTGAGACGTGGTATGACCAACACTCTACCCTATGGTGCCTTCTGAGCTATCAGTGTTTTACTAGGTCCAGAACCACTTCGCTTGGAGGTGGTGTTAGCATGCTTGTGCAAGGTAGTCTTTCAGTAAATTTCATTGATGAATTCTGCCTCTTGACGGAAGACTGGTGCAGTACTTGGCCACAACCTCAAACCCCGGCCCTCAGTCCCCAGTAGCTGCGAAGCAACTAGTTGACTACGGCGGCGGTCAGACCTGCGAAGCAGCAGAGGGTGCTAAGAATACCTGGCTCCGGACAGGCCGCCATTAGAATGTGAACCTGGCAATGTTTAATGCTAGAACGTTATCTAGTGAGGCGAGTCTAGCAGTGCTATTGGAGAAATTAGAGGGTAATAAATGGGATATAATAGGGCTCAGTGAGGTTAGGAGGACAAAGGAAGCATATACAGTGCTGAAAAGCGGGCACGTACTGTGCTACCGGGCCTTAGCGGAGAGACGAGAACTAGGAGTCGGATTCCTGATTAATAAGGAAATAGCTGGTAACATACAAGAACTCTATAGCATCAACGAGAGGGTGGCAGGTCTTGTGAAACTTAAGAGGTACAAATTCAGGGTAGTACGGGTCTACGCCCCTACATCCAGTCATGATGACCAGGAAGTCGAAAGCCTTTATGAAGACGTGGAATCGGCGATGGGTAAAGTCAAAACAAAATACACTATACTGATGGGCGACCTCAATGCCAGGGTAGGCAAAAAGCATACTGGAGACAAGTCAGTGGGGGAATATGGCATAGGCTCTAGGAATAGCAGGGGAGAGTTATTAGTAGAGTGTGCGGAACAGAATAATATGCGGATAATGAATACCTTCTTCCGCAAGCGGGATAGCCGAAAGTGGACGTGGAGCAGCCAGAACGGTGAGACTAGAAATGAAATAGACCTCATACTCTGCGCTAACCTTGGCATCGTACAAGATGTGGACGTGCTCAGCAAGGTGCGCTGCAGTGACCATAGAATGGTAAGAACTCGAATTAGCCTAGACCTGAGGAGGGAACGGAAGAAACTGGTACATAAGAAGCCGATCAATGAGTTAGCGCTAAGAGGGAAAATAGAGGTATTCGGCTTTAACTTAGGAAGAGGACCTTAGTGTTGAAGCAATGAACGACAATCTTGTGGGCATCATTAAGGAGTGTGCAATAGAAGTCGGTGGTAACTCCGTTAGACAGGATATCAGTAAGCTATCGCAGGAGATGAAAGATCTGATCAAGAAACGAAAATGTATGAAAGCCTCTAACCCTACAGCTACAATAGAACTTGCAGAACTTTCAAAGTTAATCAACAAGCGTAAGACAGCTGACATAAGGAAGTATAATATGGATAGAATTGGACATGCTCTCAGGAACGGAGGAAGCCTAAAAGCAGTGAAGAAGAAACTAGGAATTGGCAAGAATCAGATGTATGCGTTAAGAGACAAAGCCAGAAATATCATTACTAATATGGAGGAGATAGTTCAAGTGGCTGAGCAGTTCTATAGAAATTTATACAGTACCAGTGGCCCCCACGACGATAATGGAAGAGAGGACAGTCTAGAGGAATTCGAAATCCCACAGGTCGCGCAGAAGTAAAGAAAGCCTTGGGAGCTATGCAAAGGGGGAAGGCAGCTGGGGAGGATCAGGTAACAGCAGATTTGTTGAAGGATGGTGGGCAGATTGTTCTAGAGAAATTAGCCACCCTGTATACGCAATGCCTCATGACCTCGAGCGTACCGGAATCTTGGAAAAACGCAAACATAATCCTAATCCATAAGAAAGGGGACGCCAAGGACTTGAAAAATTATAGACCGATCAGCTTACTGTCAGTTACCTACAAACTATTTACTAAGGTAATCGCAAATAGAATCAGGAACACCTTAGACTTCTGTCAAGCAAAGGACCAGGCAGGATTCCGTAAAGGCTACTCAACAATAGACCATATTCACACTATCAATCAGGTGATAGAGAAATGTGCGGAATATAACCAACCCTTATATATAGGTTTCATTAATTACGAGAAAGCGTTTGATTCTGTCGAAACCTCAGCAGTCATGGAGGCATTACGGAATCAGGGTGTAGACGAGCCGTATGTAAAAATACTGAAACATATCTATAGCGGCTCCACAGCCACCATAATCCTCCATAAAGAAAGCAACAAAATTCCAATAAAGAAAGGCGGCAGGCAGGGAGATACGATCTCTCCAATGCTATTCAGAGCGTGCTTATAGGAGGTATTCAGAGACCTGGATTGGGAAGAATTGGCGATAAGAGTTAATGGAGAATACCTTAGTAACTTGCGATTCGCTGATGATACTGCCTTGCTTAGTAACTCAGGGGACCAATTGCAATGCATGCTCACTGACCTGGAGAGGCAAAGCAGAAGGGTGGGTCAAAAAATTAATCTGCTGAAAACTAAAGAAATGTTTAACAGTCTCGGAAGAGGACAGCAATTTACAATAGGCAGCGAGGCACCGGTGGTAAGGGAGTACATCTACTTAGGGCAGGTATGAACGGCGGATACGGATCATGAGACGGAAATAATCAGAAGAATAAGAGTGGGCTGGGGTGCGTTTGGCAGGCATTCTCAGATCATGAACAGCAGGTTGTCATTATCCCTCAAGAGAAAAGTGTATAATAGCTGTGTCTTACCAGTACTCACCTACGGGGCAGAAACCTGGAGGCTTAAGGAAAGGGTTCTACTTAAATTGAGGACGACGCAACGAGCTATGGAAAGAAGAATGATAGGTGTAACGTTAAGGGATAAGAAAAGAGCAGATTGGGTGAGGGAACAAACGCCAGTTAATGACATCTTAGTTGAAATCAAGAAAAAGAAATGGGCATGGGCAGGACATGTAATGAGGAGGGAAGATAACCGATGGTCATTAAGGGTTACAGAGTGGATCCCAAGGGAAGGGAAACGTAGCAGGGGGCGGCAGAAAGTTAGGTGGGGGGATGAGATTAAGAAGTTTGCAGGGACGACATGGCCACAATTAGTACATGACCGGGGTTGTTGGAGAAGTATGGGAGAGGCCTTTGCCCTGCAGTGGGCGTAACCCGGCTGATGATGATGATGATGACCGTCCACCCAATGGGAATGTCGAGCGATTCTTGTCGTTTCTGGAGAAATTATGTTCATATGCACATGATCTACAATGTACAGTTGTTTTCGGTGGCGATTTCAACATTGACGTGTTGACTGATACCGCAGAGAGTCGTGACTTTTTGCTTTTGTTGCAGGCATATGACTGTCATAATAATATTTCGATTCCAACCAGGGTCACAGCTAACACATCTACCTGTATTGACCTTTTTTTTGACAAACTTCCCCAATCTGACATAAAAGCCGGTGTTTTCACGTATAGTTTAAGCGACCACATGCCCATCTTCCTAAGTCTCCTCCGTAATAATAAAAGAGAAAACAAATGTAACTTCACTTATCAACCAATTACAATTTGCACCAGCTTGCAGAGTTCCGAAATGAAATACGGCTGATTAACTGGGGGGATGTTTTTGCTGCGGATAATGCAGATGCTGTCTATGAAACATTCTTGCACACTTTTCGGGCTTGCTACAAAAAAACATTTTCCACTTCGTACCAAACCTTCGCGTTCTTCGAAAATCCGCAAACCCTGCATCACGACAGAATTGCTGCGTAAAATCAAGGTTAAAATAACATTATATAATAAGTTCATTAAAACACGGAATCCACATGACCTGCAGGTTTTTAAATCATTTCGGACCCAATTAACAAATGAGCTGCGTCGCGCTAAAGACCGCTATCATCTCGATACTTTCAATCCTGCTGGAATGACAGCCGGAAATTGTGGAAGCGGGCCAACGTTTTGTTGAATCGTGTACCTGATTATCAGCCTCCAACAGGTATTTTGGAAAATGGCAATGTAGTTCCAGGCGTGTTTTTGCCTGACACGTTTAACAATTACTTTACCAGCGTTGCAAGTGCACCTATCAACAGGAATGCTAGTCGTTACTTATCCGTTTATTGCTACGATTCAGTTTTTCTTTTTTTTTTGCATCCAACGAACGTATCTGAAATAATATGCAAGTTCAGTGAACTCAATAACAGCAGCGTTTGTGATGTCAATGATATTCAGATCAAACCTGTGAAATACGTCCTAGATTTAATTGCGCCTGTATTAATACACGTCTACAATGTCTGCCTTTCCTCCGGTGTATTCCCACGTCAGATGCAAACTGCAAAAGTCTTAGCTTTATTCAAGAAAGGAGATAAGAAATTGTTGACAAATTATAGACCAATTTCTATTCTCCCCGTATTTTCACAGGGTTTAGAACAAATTATTTTTCAATGCATTTCTGACTTCCTCGAAAGCAAAAAATTTTTTAACCGATTGTCAGTTTGCCTTTCGTAAAGATGGGTCTACTCAACTTGCCCTGTTTCAGCAAAAAGAATTCATTTTAGATAATTTTGCTTACTCTAGGCATTTTTAGACTTTAGCAAGGCCTTTGATTGTATTAACCACGAGCTTCTGTTACATAAAATGAATCGCTATGGTATTCGTGGCATCGCTTTAGGCATGATTAGGTCATATCTGTGTCACAGATGCCAATTTGTGCAAATTAATAACATTTCATCCCAAGTGAAACCAGTCTATATTGGCGTTCCGCAGGGTAGTATTTTAGGCCCTCTTCTCTTTAATATCTTTATTAATGATATTGTTAATGTAGATTTCCATACCAAGTTTATTTTATATGCTGATGATGCAACCGCGTTGTTTTCTTCAAGTAATGCTGTAACACTGCTTACAGTTGCGAATTGTGTGCTTAAAAAATTATATACTTGGTCTGTCGAAAATGGCTTGAAAATCAACACAGGAAAAACTAAAGCAATTTTGTTTCATGGCAAGAATAAGAATGCTCTCCTGAAGGATGACATTAAACTTGGCTTTCAAGAATCATGCTCGTGAATTCCATTAAAACCTTAGGTCTTTTTTTTTTATCATGACATGTCTTGGAACTGTCATACTGATTTTTTAACAAACAAGCTTTCTCAAGTTTCAGGTCTTCTTTTCACTATTAAACAGATTCCACAGAAGGTAAAACTTCTGCTCTATAACTCTTTTTTTTTTTTGCCAGCTAAATTACGGCTTCCTGGTTTGGGACACAACATCTGCCACTAATATTAATCGTATTTTTCATCTGCAAAAGAGAACTATTCGTGCTGTGTGCAAAGTACCATTTGACTTTCCAACTAATTCATTATTTAAAGACCTAAAGATACTTAAAGCTCCTGATCTCTTCAATTTTCGCTTAGCGTTAACATATGGTAAGAAGTGCCAGAAAAACATTAACCCCGCCAGGTCAACTTGACACGAAATAGAAGCTATTATGCTACAATATTTCCGGAATATTGGTTTGTGCCATACCCAGGTACCAACTATGCGAAATTAAAGCTTTCATACACTTTACCGCAATTATGTTTTTTCTTGCAGTTTTTCTTCTTGAAAACGCCGCGCCCGCTACTTTCCTGTCGGGAATGCTACGTCATGCTGATAACGCGCATGCCGTTCGTTACTGGGTAGTACCGGGCTCGCCGCGTCAAAAAAAGGAAATGCGGCCAAGACAGATGACGATTATCGTTGTGTGACAAATATACACCCCAAAGGGTGCAACTGTTTTTAGAGTGTACACTCTCAGAAAAATTTACACCCTTTCGGGCTTATCTTAATTGTCCCACAACGATAATCGTCATCTGTATTGCCCGCATTTCCTTTCTTTAACGCTGCGAGCCCGGTACTTCCCAGTCACGAACGGCATGCGCGTTATCAGCATGACATAGCATTCCCGACAGGAAAGTAGCGAGCGCCGAGTTTTCAAGAAAGGAAACGCAAGCAAAGCAGATGACGGTTATCGTTCTGAGACAAATATACACCCCAAAGGGTGCAACCGTTTTAAGAGCGTAAGAGTGATAGAAACAAACAAACAGGAACAGGATGTACATCAGTCGAGTCCTGCTAGTTTTCGCACGGAACGGCCGAATTTTGATGCGTGAAAAAAATATTTAAAAGAAGAACTACTGAAAGACCTTCAGAAATATTTTATGCCGCTCTGTGCGGCAAAACAAATCAATTTGAATTATTAAAGCATGCATGAAGCCACTTTCGGTGCGTATTTCCTGCCCCGCCGGTTACCCCGAGGAGTCGTCGCTTGCGTGTAGCTAACGAATGAACGCGAGAGCCATTCCAAGCGTCCATTCAAAAATGGACGCTTGTCGCCGTTCCGCGCCACATCGCTCACATGGGTTTTAAACCTTAATAGAGAGTTTTAGTTTAGGGGACGCAAGCGGCTTGCGTACGTAATAACTAGGGGCGACGGTACTGCGCATGCTCAGGCTCCTACGTCTGCGCATGCGCAGTACCGGCGCGCCTAGTTTGTGCGTGCGCAAGCCATTTGCGTCCCCTAAACTGTAGTGTTTCGTTTGAGGAGGCCTAGCGAGCGGTTGCCTGATACTAGCATAAGTCTAGATGGCATGGCGCCATGTTAGATAGGGCAGTAAACGAACACCAATGCATAGGCGTATCCTTCGGAGGGGTATACGCCCCCCCCCCCCCCCCCCGCTTTTGAAAGCGAGCACTGGTACTTTCGGCTGCATGCTGGAAAGTCCATTAAAACTACAGTTGAAGCTAACTTTTCTTTCTTAAGTAGAGCGACCACATAAGTAATGCTTTTCTTTACTATGCATATCCCTGCTTGGACTACGACGATTGTCTTTTGTGCCTTCAGGGGATACCTGCGGCTAACGCCTGGCGCTGGGCAGTTCCAGCCCTAACAATTCTGTCAGCTTGCACAACTTGCATCATGCCCAGTTTTTTTTTTTTTTTTTTGAGGGGGAGGGGGGACCGCTATTTCCGTATTCGAAACACAATCAGCTTGTTACATTTGATCTGCGGGTGAGGTGCGGATAAAGTATTATATAATCAGCCGCGCCCAACAACGAAATCGTCGGATTATAAAATGCTGGAACTATTTAATATCTCTCCGTTGCTGCATTGCACTCTCGGTATCTTATCATGATCAGAAATCTAACGAAGCATCTTACAGGCATAACTGTCGAATTTCATCGTGTAACCACCACTTATCGTATGCTCGTCAAAATGACCTTGGCCAAACTCGCAGAGCCATTTCAAAATTTGGAGGACGCTTAAGCTTCGCCTTTAAGAGCGGAATGCGATAGCATCCAAAGATCCCTGACTACTTCTCACACTTCCCGGCAACTGCAGCGTACGTAACCGTAATGCTTACCGGGAAATGCTCGCGGCGAACGCTATGCACGAAGGCGGGCTTTCTGGTCGAAACGCGGCATGTGTTCTGTGACGCGGCTTCTTGCAGGGGCCACGATACGGTAGTCAGTGGAAAAAATGACTCTAAGATGGATGGATGAATGGATGATTGTGGCTCAACCCTTTCAATCGGGCGGCGGCGGCGCGCGCCACCTAGCCTTTAATGGTTCTATATGCACGCATACCTATGTATTTACTCCTTTACTTTTGCGTTGATATTGTCCACCAATCAGATAGCCTCCGTTTAGTTATTGCTACCTGTTCAAAGTCTATTCTACTTTCACTGTCTTTAAAACCCAAGGCTTTGAATAGTTCCCCGTTAGATTCAACTGCAGGGTGAAGTTGTTTACAAGCAAGTATCACGTGTTCCGCCGTCTCCTCCTCCTCTCTACACGCCTCGCACACCAAATCTATCTCCTGGTATCTGGCTCGGTACGTTTTAGTCCTCAGTACACCTGTCCTGGCTTCGAACAACAATGAGCTTCCCTTAGAGTTATCGTAAATATTTTCTTTGGCTATTTCTTGCTTAAACGTCCTGTATGTCTCCAATGCCGATTTGGTTTGCATCTCTGTACTCCACATACCCCTCTCTGCCTCCTTAACCTTTTTCTTGACAGATGATTCCTTACTTGTTCCCCCGCTACTGCCCAAGTATTTGCTTGTCAATTTTCTAGTTCGCTTCCTCCACCTCGTGTCAACATTCCTCGTGTATAAGTAACTGAAAACCTTCCTAGCCCACCGAATTTCCCCCATTTTTCTCAATCGCTCCTCAAATGCTATCTTGCTACTAGCCTCTCTGCCCTCGAAAGAAGACCATCCCAGATCCCCCTGCACTCCAAGATTTGGTGTCTTGCCATGTGCTCCCAGAGCGAGCCTACCCACACCACGTTGCCTAATTTCCAACTGTTGCCGGGTCTCTGTTCTAATACATAGAACTGCATTGGCAAAAGTCAGGCCTGGTACCATTACCCCCTTCTATATCCCTCGTACTACCTCGTACCTATTGTAGTTCCACAGTGCCCTACTCTTCATAATCGCTGCACTTCCGTTACCTTTAGTCGTTGGATATTTTTCGTACTCTGTCAGATACTCAATGCCATTATTTATTCACACCCCAAGGTACTTGCATTTATCGACTATCTCCAGCGTGGCCTCCTGTATCTTATGCTCGCCGCAACCGTTATCATTAAAAATCATGACTGCTGATTTTTCTTTGCTAAACTTCAAGCCTAACCTGTCTCCTTCTGTACCACATATGTCCATTAATTCCTGCAGATCTTCTGCATTGTCAGCCATTAATACAATATCATCCGCGTACATCAGTCCTGGTAATGACTGTTCAATCAATTTTCCTTGCTTGAGAAATGATAGGTTGAAGCCGAGTCCGCTTTGCTGTATTTTGGCCTCTAGACCTTGTAGGTACAGCATAAACATCAGAGGTGACAATGGGCACCCCTGCCTAAGCCCCCGCCGAATCATCACAGGCTCCGAAACCTGCTTTTCCCATTGTATAATCACCCGGTTACCTTTATAGATATCTTTTAAGAAATTGGTTACTCCATCTTGCACTCCTAAAGTTTCCAGAATGCCCCACAAGCCCTCTTGAAGTACACTGTCATAGGCTCCCTTGATGTCCAAAAAAGCCAGCCATAGGGGTCTGTGTTCCTTTTCAGCTATTTCAATGCACTGTGTTAGCGAGAACAGATTGTCTTCTAGCCTCCTATGCTTCCGGAACCCATTTTGTAGCTCTCCAAGTACCCCCTCTTTCTCTACCCATGCCTGCAATCGGTCCTTTATAATCTGCATAACCACCCTGTAAACCACTGACGTCACTGTTATAGGCCGGTAGTTATTTATGTCAGCTTTGTCCCCCTTTCCCTTATATATCATTCTCATCCTACTTAGCCTCCATTCGTCAGGTACTTTACCATCCACTAGCATTTTGCTCACCACCTCCCTCAATGCTTTCTTAGATTTCGGGCCCAATTTCTTTATTAACATAATTGGAATACCATCGGGGCCTGCCGATGTGCTACTTGGTACCCTCTTCTCCGCCCTTTCCCACTCTTTTTGTCCAAGTGAAAGCAGTGAGTTGACCGGGCTATCCCTCTCCGATGTACTGCATGTACCATTTCCCTGTTTTGTAAATTTTCCCCTCATCATGGTTCCTATATGCTCCATTGCCTCCTCTCCTTCTAACCGAGTACCTTGAGCTGTTACTATATACCTCTGCTCTAGGCTTGTCCTATTACCCAAGGAATTCAGATGTTGCCAGAATTTTCTAGCTGCCTGTTTATCTTTTTTATTGCTTATTTTTGACAGCCATTGGGACCCTTTTGTCTTGATTTTCTCGTTGATCAAATAGGATGCTTGCCTTTTGCATTTTATGTAGTTTACCCATTTCCTCTCTACTTCTGCTTCAGGTTCTCCCTTACTTTTGGAATACCTGTGTTCCCTGGAGGCTTCCTGACGTTTCTTTATGGCCTTCTTAACCTCTTCATCCCACCAGCTCTTGAGTTTTCGTATCCCTTGCCTTGTTTTCCTGACTCGCGCCTTACCTAGCTCACGCTCAAATAGTCTCATTAACTTTGGGTAAGTCCAATCAGTTTCAGTACTCTCTGATATTTCCTCTTCAATTGGTTTGGCCGCTATTTCCACTTCGTCTTCTGAGTAAAAAATTACATCTGGCGTTTCCTCGCGCGTCGTTCGTGCTTTAGTTTCCCTCTTAAAACTCAACTTGATACGTTTGTGGTCGCTACCTATACTTCTGGAGCCCTGTTCATCTATAATCATGGCTCCTAATCTATCGTACATCCTATGTGACATCAACGCATAATCTATTGTCGAGTGTCGACCCCCTACCTCCCATGTTATGATCCCGTCACACTTTTCAGTAGAGTTACAGACAACTAAGTTAAGCCTCTCACACATATCCAGCAGCATGTTACCTGTGGAGTCTGTGTACCCATCCATATCTTCAACATGCGCATTCATGTCTCCTAATACAATTACTTCACATCCTTTTCCTAGCTCATTGATGTCCGCTGCTATACAGTCCAACATTTTTTTGTTTTCCTCTTTAGCATTTGATCCTGTCCAAAGGTATACAAAGCCCAGAAGTGTTTTCGCCCCTGCTACTTTTCCTTCTAGCCATAAATGCTCCTTGCATTCCTGTTTGACCCTTTGCCAATTTGTATTTTTATGAATGTATGCTCCAATTCCCCCACCCTTTCTGCTACCCTGCACTCTGTTGCAGTATTCCCATGCATAATCAGGGTTACAGGGCGGTTGTTCCATGTCCCTAAGATGTGTCTCTACAAACCCATAAACCATTAAGTTCTCCTGCCTTAGTTGTTCTTCGATTTCCTCCCATTTTAGCCTATTTCTGCCACCTTGCATGTTAATGAACCCTATGTCTGACTTAATTTGGCTCTTGCGCTTATTCCTGTCACCTCTCCTACAGTACCGATGTTCGCGTGTTTGTGGCTCCTGCCTCGAATCGTCCACGCCTACACTGCTTCTTTCAGGCGGCGGAGATGCGGCGGAGGCGGCGAAGATGCGGCGGAGGCGAGCGCCATCTGGAAGTCTTTCAGGGAAGTGGGCGCGCTGCATCGTGGACTCTGAGATATTTACGCGCCGGCGTGCGCAAATGGCGGACGCCATCTGCGGTCTGTGTATTGTAGAAACGCTGGGAAAGGGGTTTGTTTGAGTTTTCGCGTAAAATAATTATGTTTTCTCGTATATCCAGATTACAATCTGAGAGCTATCATGTCCGTAGGTTGTGTTTAAGTCGTAGTTTACGATTTTTCCACGTATTTTAGCTTGAAAATTTCAATTATTTCAGTGAATTTCTTGTGTCACTTGAATGGCCTGGGTATGTGCGACACGAAAATAACTTTGGCGACGCGACGTCCGTCGCGGGACCGGGACGCCGGATTTTCTGGTGCTTTTCGGGCTGTTTCTAAGTGAGAGCTACACTATATTACTTGTTTCCCGGCAGGAGCAAGCACAGGCCACCTTTCGGTGGTGCGTACCGAGAATTTGCACTGTGTAGGTAATTGCTTATGTACTATGGAAACATTAAGTGACTGGTCGTTTTATCCCAATTTTTATGCGTTATACGCGGCATTTGGTTGCTTTTCTCCGGTATCCTCGCTATAATAGGCGGGGCGTGGTGTTTATATTTATTCGATGTACAAAACAATGTTCCCAGTGACGAGCGATATATGTTTATTCTGTACGTGTAGGTTCATTACAGCCTTCGTAGAAAGTTACTCATTGAAGCGTTCCAATGTGTCATACTGCCGCTAGTCTAAATGTTTCCTTGATTCCTAAAACCTACGAGATACGGACGTGAAATTCCCTAAAAATAGGAACATTTTAAGCGCAATGCGTTGTGAAAGTTTCACTTTCCTTCTTTAAATGCAAGTGTCGCAGATAATTATTAAACTCTCCTTTTTTCATGTATTTTCGTGAAATACCTTCAGTCCCGAATTACGATCGAATGTCAATAAATGTGTGAAATTTACATAATTTTATCCCAAGGTGCTGGGGACTCCATATAGAAAACAGGTGGGAGAATGACTCTGTTCATTTTATAGTGACCCATCATAAGTACATAGTAAATTAATGTTCATTTATTGTACAATCAGTCATGCTATATTTCTTCATTAGATATATCGAATCACACGCACAGGTTAATTATCGGGGCACAAGCATTACAGCAAGGGCAGAAATCATCTTTAGCGATTACTACCGAAACTGCCCACTTGAAACGTCCCGTCAAAGACGGTGGTGCATGTAAGCGGTCGTGTGAAGCGGTGCCAGTAATGGCACCGTAGCAAATGACTGTGTATATACTGTGTGTGTCGTAGCAAATGACAGTGTAAACGGCTTTCGCTTAGTCTCAGGCCGCTTCGACGACAGAGTATTATGGATACCATCGTGGTGTTTTCGAGATCGCTTCTCGTTTCGAACGAGTCGAAGCCTAACGAAAGAAACGTTCGAGATGTCAGCGCCACCTGTCGCTAAAGGCGCGAAATAGCCGCAACGACGGCATATGGCCTCTGAGATCGAAGATATCGCCGGCCAACTAAAATTGTAGAAAACGTGCGCTGCTTAGCGTACGCTATATTATAGCGTACGCTATAGTTGCGGACGCTAAACTAAAACTGTCTAATGGCAAAACTAAGTCGCGTTCACAAACGTGTACGCCTAGACTGAAGGAGATATTGCGGGATTCATAGTTTGTTTCTCCGGTGTCCTCGGTGAGCTAAACAAGGCATCTGGTTTATATCTAAGAAAAAATAGGGCCCTGGTACATGGGTAAGGTGCAGGCAATCTTCCTAATGGGTGCATTTTCCAGTAGAATATGTATGCAAGTGGTCCATAGCGTTATATAGTCTGTTTTACGAGCGATGTAAGACTTAGGCGGCTGCGCTGGCATAATTATACAGCAACAACTGAGGTCAAATTTTGGGAAACATAAGGGGAACAATACGCCAAGTTTATGTGCGATGGTAAATACGTGTTGATCAAGTACAGCGTTCAACCAATGTAAGCAAATGTTCGAAAGTATCACGCTATACTGCTGTTGGCTTGATTTCGCAATGTCTTCAGAGAACTCTGCGATTCAGATATTTTATACTTTGAAGGAATAAGAAGCATTTTAAGTGCAATGTGTCGCGTTTTATTAACGTTTCTGCCTTATTTAGAAGCGTTACGAATAATTATTAAACCCTCATATTTTTTCTTCTAACTTTTTCATGCATGATATATTAGTTTCGCCTGCTGTCCTCACTAAACTAACGCAGGAAGCTTTATGTTTGGACTGTAAGGACGATTGGTGATGTGGATCAGAAGTTCAATATATATGGGTAATTGGGGCTTTCGCAATTACGTATGCAAGCACTAGCTCCGGAGTGTTTCAGCGTGTCTAACGAGCGGGGAAGAATTGAGTTCGCTGCCCTGTGTTAGGAACGGCCTGCAATGGCACCGACCTACAAAATTTTCCCAGCCAGCCACAGCTGCGGGGCTGGCGAGCTTCCCAGACGCGACATTGGAACCCTTCCCCACCTGCTGCGGCAACTCGTTTTGTAGGGACGACGATGTGCCGCATCAACACCCCCTCGGCGCCGCCATGACTAAACGCGGTCGGCGGACCAAGTATTGTTAGTGGATTCGCCGTCGCCGCGCAACGGTTTGCTTGGAGCGGGGGAATTCCTGGAAAGAGATATTTTGCAGCTGTGGTCTCACGGGCGCCAGAAGTCGTCGATCAATGGACAGACGCGGCAGCCACTGACTACGGGGTCAGTTCTTGGATCGAGAGGCGCCTGCTCAGGTCAAGACCCCTGTCCGCAAGAAACCCACTCACTTTGGTGCGTTCAGTGAAACCTGTGCGGAAGGGTGTGTGTAAACCCTCCCCCTCAAAAGCGACAACGATGACTTTGGACTCTCCCCTTGCTCGAATGTGGAACGGCCATTATCCCTCACCTAGGGATCTAGGGAGGACAGAGTGTATTTAAGGAGCCGTTGGCGGCTCCTCAGAGTGCATTCCTCTTTCAGTCATGCTAGACTGATGAACTGTAACGTTCTCATGTAGATACTGTAAATAAACCCATATTCCTCGTTCTTGATGAGAAAAAGTCCCTCCCTTCAACAACGTCCTCAGCGTGGATAAGTTGGACGACGGCATGGGCCAGCTACCATCCATTTCGTGCCCGACCCCAACCAATTACACTTGGCAGAACCTGGCCGCCAAGACCAAATTTAGCGAAAATTGGTGTACATGTACACTATGGAAACACACTGTGCGCAGTTTGATGCGGTTCGATCAAACACAGCCTTTGCAAAAAATATTATTAAAGTGTTAGAGCGTGTGATATATATATGGCCGCTAACAGCTGTGCTTCCCACTGTCCCGACATAGCTGTAGTTTACAACAGGTTTATAATTTGTGGAAAGGTGAGGGGGGACATGGTAACTGGTTATGCGCGACAATATTTTCACGTTCCTGGTCCGGTTAGAAGCGTTGCAAATATAAGGAGCCATCGTTTTTCTTTCCCTATTTCCAGTCGTCATAGTTCCAGGCGTCTTAGTTTCACCGACGTCCTCCGTGAACTAAACAAGACATTTTGTTTATATTTGGCGAAAATAAGGGGCGTGTTATGGGCAATGTGTAGGTGAACTTCGAAGATAGGGGACTAATTACGACATTTGTAGTAAATTACGCATGTAAGCTATTTGGAGCTTTATGAATGTGTTTTGCGAACAAATTATCCCCTTGCCCTGGATGAACTGCGAACTCAACAGATATCAAATCTAGCGGATATTGAGTTCGTGTGGGGGGAGGCGGGGGGCGGGCGTTATAAAGCAGTAAAGCATTACATACCACACTCAGCAGTTGTAGTGATTGTTTTCAGCAGATTCGCTGAACACCCACTGTCGCAGAAGCGGGATGGAGAGTTAGTTTCTTTTTTGTAAATATTGCAAGTAATTTATGTTGATTGTGCTTCGTTGCGTATAACCTCGACAATACTATGACCTCAACTAGCGATACATTTAGCAGTATTCTTAAACAGTAAGGACAATTATTTGTTGAATGATTCAAATTCTTTGTAGGAAATGCGGGATCCGGGACCACTGTGGGGCACTCATTGCCTTTTGTCCCTATATCACCTTGAGATTTTATGTAGTTGCAAGAGATAAATGCAAATTCAGATCGTTTTTCGGGCCCCCATGGTTCACCACATATGATTTGTAAATGGGTCCCCGTCTGTTAAATATAACTGACAGAAGTATTTCCAGGCTATTTCACTTATTGTAATAGTATAATTCGCAATATATATATATATATATATATATATATATATATATATATAGAGAGAGAGAGAGAGAGAGAGAGAGAGAGAGGAGGGATCAGATCGTCTATGCTTGAGGTCTGTAATGTGTGTTTGCTTCTTGTTGGGTAACTTGGTGACAAATACCTATTATAGACGAAGGGCGCAAATTAAGCGCTCAATTAGGCAACCCAAGCAGCATATGTAGCGAATTGAGGCGGCATGTTGAAACGCCGCGTCAGCGTTGTACTGAAAAGTTTCGCAGCATTGAAGCCCGGCCTCCAACAGTCGCAAATGGCGTCAGCGGCGGGGCGCTGTCGCCTATGTCGATCTCGTCACTGCATTCCGATTGGCCGGCATGTCCAGTTGCCGACGATGTCGTCGTTTGCACGCAGTTTCTTCTGCCTACAAGTTTTTATTGACCGCTGCTTGACTTAGGGGCCACCGTTGGGGATCGAATTCCTTCGAAGTGGCATGATTTTCCCTAGCAACCTGCATAAATTCTCGCTAGGACTTTCCAGTACGTGCGTTGACGAATTAAGCGAAAAGTCGAATTAACGGAGGTCCAACTAACGGGAGTCGACTGTATTCGGACTCCCCTAGTGACACGCTGAAAAATCCTTAAATTTTAGTTTTTTTTTCTTTTCGGTTTTAGCACAGCTTCGGGGAGGCACGTTCCACGGACGCCAGTGAAGATCGCCACGTGCGTGTCTTGGATAGTCAGCTCCATTCTTTCAGATGCCGAGTGAAAGCAGATGGATTGTTGCGGCGGCTCGGTGGGGTCGCGCTTCGTCTCCAGAGATGTTACATGTGTTGTGAAACGCACACATATCCGCACACTCTCAACGACAATAAGTGCAGGCCGGGGCACTTGCACTGATGTGACCTACGCATTTAGGCGCCTGCGTGTACACGAACGACGCGCTGCGTTCGTTACATACATTAGAACACGTCAGTGCTCCGGACGCGGACGTAGATAAAGGCATACCGGAAAGACAAAAACGAGTCTACCGACCAGCCGATATCGATATACTCTTGTTTATTTACAATAGGTGACGTGCGTGTCGGCGGGTGTGAGCAAAAGCGCTCGAAGCTGCTTTTTTCATAAATGGGAAAAGGGAATTCTCTGCCACATCAGACAGTGAACTGATAGTGGAACGCAAAGCACAGTTACCCGAAACAATTTCTGCATCAATTTCTGTCAGCAGCAGCTAATAAGAGTGACGGCGGTTTATTTCGTCCGTTGCTCTTTTTCCTCGGTGCTCTTTAGCTTTCCAAGAACAGTCTCAAGCACGCGCGTCACGTATGACGCCATAAACTCTATGCGTGACGCACTCAATGCGGCAGCTTTCTTATTTTTTTTTTCACTGCGCGAAGCGGAATGGTAAGTCGCGACATGAGCCTCACACGGCGGCCGCTAGGGCTGCGCGGGCAAAAAAAAAAAAAGATTAAAATAAAAAAAAAGACAACCGAGATGTCCATGCGCGCGCCGCGCGCGGCGGTGCGCAGCGGACTCAAAACAAACATGGCGCTCGGTGCTGGCGTGAAGCGTCATTTTCCGATGCGCAAAGTGGACGATGTTGTCGAGTTCTTTCGAGCGCAGCTCGAGAGCGACAACGAGCCGGACCTGGCGTTGCTGTCCATCGTGATCGGGTACATCGAGAACCTGCTGACATTCCACCGCAACGTCGGCGTCGAGCCGGCGTCAGGCGGCGATCAGCGGCAGCCGTGCTTCCCCGTCGTCGAGATCGGTCCCATTGAAGCGCTGCATGCCAAGTTCGCCTGTCAGATCAAGGGATCGCTCGACCTGAGCGCCATCGAAACGGACTCTCCGGCCGGTCTGCGTGATCTCATCAAGCGAGTGTCGGACGCGATCTGGTCGTCTCTTACGAGGAGTTACTACAAGGATCGGCCTCACCTCCAGTCTCTCTACAGTTATCTCACCGGTGAGTCGGTTGTGCGTTTTCCCCTCGCCTACTCGCGCGTAATCGATGGAGATTTGGCTGTTTATTTACGGTGGAGTGCCAAGCTCCTCTCTCTCCTACGCTGACGTAAGTGGGAGCACAACGGGGCCGGCGACGTTCCGGGAAAAACCCGCGTCGCACCGTTACGTAACTCTCTGGCGACCGCTCGTGTCGAGAGGGGAGTGCGTGCTCGCTTCTCTTCGCCTCCTTTCTTTTTTTCGACGACTGCTGGTAAAGCGTGGTGATCGATTGATTCGTGTATAGCAGTGGCCAGCAAAGCAGTGCGCGATCTTCGCTTTCGTTTTGAAAACAGATGGCGAGGGAGAAGGCGCAGGAGGGCGGGGAAGAAAAAAAAAAAAGAAAGGAAATATCGGCCGTAGGTTGGTGAGCGTTTGTGAAGATGTCGCCTCTGAGGCACGTTGGCCCAGTGGACAGACACAGTAGGCTGCAGTGGCCGGTGGCTTATTGCGTAGTTGACACCTCGACCCACGAGGCATCACGCAAGCTATAACCGCGTCTGACAGCGCGTTTCAATTCCTGTGAACGTAGCTCGATCCGTCGCCTTCCCGCGCTCATCGCAGCGCCGAGGCGGATTGTCTTCGATTTGGCCTTTCGTAAACCGCCGAGGATCATAGCAACGTCAGCGACGCGGTTGCTCGAAGCGTTTCGAAACGAAGTCAGGTACAGAAAAGAAGCGAAATAAATAAATAAATAAATAACCTGCTGAGGCTGTCGGCGAGCACTTGTGTGGAGATCGGTTGCTTTTGTTCTGCAGATCGTGCCGGGTGTATTACAAGCTCCGACATCCGCACGGCGGTTGGAATGAAACACAGCTACTTCGTAATAAACGGAGTGATGTGCTGCGTGTTATTCTTACGGCTCGGCGCTTGCTTTTTTGCACGCCGAAGCGGCAATTATAGTCGCTAAAGTAACAGTCCTCCGTTGGTGAGGACACTGACTTTTTTCGCGTTAAAACGCGTGCGAGTGCACACACAGCCACTTTATTCATGCATGAAGTTTCTCTCTTCAGCGCCGCGTCTTTTGCTTCTCTGCGAGCACGTGTACGCATTCCGTGTCAGTGACCGAACGCAGACATTCAAAAAATCCGCTTATAAAGTCAAGGAGGAATTCTTTTGTGCCGCCAGAAGCGTCTGCATCCGTCGTGACAGCTCGTGAACCGCTCTGCAGCTGCGTTGCCGACAAATAGATTTATAGCCTTCCTATCGCTGGCACGGTATCACAGCAGTCCATTTACTTTTTTTTTTTCTTCATAGCTGTTTATGTGCGTGTGTGCGGGCGTGCTTTTGCGCGGTTTGATTAACCTTTAGCAACAGGCCACCGTTACTAAGTCGGAGGGCACGTTTGTATTCATTATCTCCCTCTGTCGTGACTTATGATTGAATGTTCCTGCAAATTTAGACATTTTTCTGACACGTCGAAACCTCATGAAATTTTTTAGTCAGGCCACTCATCATAATTATTAGAAATTATTTGATTAAGTATGATGCATTATATCACGAAAAGAACCGAAGTGTCAGTTACAAGTAGATGCGCCAATTATCTTATTTTGGGGCCTTCTCAAGCAGGACAGAAGAGGGATTGGTGGCAGTGATGCAGAGTACACCTCCTAACATTCTATTCTACTGCATTACTCCCATATTCATTCTGTGACTTATGACCAGACATGTATTTATTGAATTATGTGTAATCATTTGTAATCGAATTTTACAATAGTTTGGCAACTGAATGATTACTTCTTTTACTCACACTCACTTAGTAACTTTAACTAGTAACTGTAAATTAGTTACTGTAATCAATTACATTTATAGATGATGTAATTGTAATTGCAGATGGTTTCGTTTTTTTTTCTGTAATGTGTACAAGTCTGTCTGTGACATTTGTTTTTCATGAGCAGATGTACGTTTATATGCGGTGCCATGTTGGAGCCTTTTCTTCCTTATAGTCACTAGTCGGAACATTAAAAAAGTATTAAGTTGCATGTCAATACGGGCACAATGTGGCTGAAAAGGTTATTCGGAAACAAATACTTCTTTTTCTTTTTTTGCTTTGAACGAGCATCTACAATAGCGTGTACTCCCCCCCACCCCCCTTCCTCTTTTTCCCAGCACCATTCGCTTTGTGTTCTTTTCGTTATGTGCTAAAGCGCTTGTGTTCCTGATTTTTATCACAGCAATATTGCCACATTTGTAGGCAATTGAGGAAGTGCTGGCACATACACTATAGTTGGCAAGGGCAAGGACATGCATTAATGCTGGAATCGGGGCCCAAACCTATTCCAGGTTCAAGCTAAATATGAAATGCCAAAAATTTAACATTTTTCGCTGACTTCATAAATGTGCATCTCTCTTGCAATTAATTGTTTATTTAGGTTGGCCTACTAGCAGCAGAGTAGACTATAGAAAGTAACATATGACCGGCCATATTAAATACCCGTGAATTGAAGGTACTACAATGATGAATTTGGCATCTTGTGGCGCAAGGGCCATGGCCAAGAAGCGTCATGCTGTAGAAAGCCCTGTTGTTACGAAAATTAATGGGGAAGGCATTGGTGTGGAGAAAAGTGTGCATCTCTTGTCATGCTTAACATTATAGACGATAGTTTAACGTGATACATCTAATAAAGGAGTGCAGATAGTTCTCACATAGCTTGGAAAAGACGTGCATGTGAACTAGAATGAGGAAAAAAAGCTCACTACCCGAAGGATGTGCTGTCAGTCAGGACTGCAGTATCGAGGTTCCCAAATATTCGTCTCGTGGTTTCGTAATAGTCTTTCAAACATCTATGCAGTGCTTATCAGGCATTCATCCTGAACTTCAGTGCAGTACAGTGAATTGAATGCCTGATGGCCTAGAGGTTATACCAGCAACTGGCTATGTACATTATAACTGATCGGTGCCTCCTTTACTGCATGCCTGCTGCATGAACCAAGGAGCTGGTCACAGCCCCTCACCTCTTTCCTCCTCTCTACTTAGTCTACCTCTCCACCTTTCCTCCTCTCTCTCCTCTCTAGGGTGAGATTGCTGGTTTTGGTGACCGCTGCAAACTTGAATCAGGTGCCCCTGCCTCCGGGATTATAGCGGCATCGGTTGCAATCCCGGAGGCAGGAATTGCAGGCTCTCGCCGATCCATTGGCCGAGTGCGCCTGCCTTGTAGTCACTTTCGCAGTGACAGGAAGTACTGTAGGCCGTGAGTGCCATTTCTCTGTGATTATGCTGAACTACAGGAACCTCCACTCCAATGGCAAAACGAGTGACATGGCAAGCATCTAGTAAAGGAGGCATTCTGACTAAGCCGATTTAATACCCATGCTGCCCAAGGGAGGTTAATGCCAATAAACTCAGGTGTGTGAATACTTGAAACCTAATGACAAATCGAATAAAGGCTTCTTACCATTAATACCAAATAATTTTCACCTCTCAGTATACCTGATGTTAGAAAATTTCTAATGTTATACTGCACATTACAAATCATGCTTTATTCAATGCACAAAGCGAACATTAGGAACAACTAACCAATTTGTTTACAAACTCAGGGCTTTTCAAAGCATAAGTGATCATGCGTTATCAGATAAAGCTTAGAAAGGCAGCCTTGTTGACCTAGTTGATATCTGTGCTTACCTTTGCGACCATATCAGAAATGTGTGCCGTCTGTTGCATCTATAAATAGCACCAAAACGGAATAGAAGGTTCTCATCAAGCCAGTGGCCAAGCGTGCCAGTCTTGTAGTGATTTGGTCCTTGAATCAAATGTCAGTGATATGAAAATCCAATATTTTTTTAATAGTTTTGAATACCTCACATTGTCGACTGCACATGATCAAGCGTGAAATCATACAAAAAATGCTAGAACTTTTATCCCATCTACAGTGGATATTACGTACTAGAGCATGTTGCATGGCTTAGACAGCCAGACTTTTTCGACTTGTGATGATCACTTGCATAAATGTTGCTTTCGGCAGCATATACTGTTTGGTGCTATTTATAGATGCAACAGATGGTACACATTTCTGATGTGGTCACGAAAGTAGACACAGATATCAACTAGGTCAACGAGGCTGCCTTTCTAAGCTTTATCTGATAATGCATGACTGCATATACTCGCGATCAAAAGCCCCGAGTTTGCAAACAAATTGGTTAGTTGTCCCTAACGCTCCCTTTGTGCTTGGAATAAAGCATGATTTATAATGTGCAGTATAACGATAGAAACTTTCTAATGCCGTGAATACCAAGATGTGAAAATTGAAGTGTGAGATGCTTCTGGCACAATTCGTATTTGATTTCGCCTCAAAGACTACTATTTACTCTCTCCTGTTATTAAGTGCCTAGGACCTTAACTTTCTTAATGCCATTCTATCTGAGGCCGGCACTACGTGCATACTTTTAATGACATCAAACGTTGTGACGATGATAGCTTTAGTGATTGCAATAGGTTTGTTTCACAATCCTACATCCCACATTCTCACATATATATATATATATATATATATATATATATATATATATATATATATATATATATATATATATATATATATATATGTATATGTATATAAAGTAAAGAGAAATTCTTCAGGCTGCCTTTCATATGTAAAGAACTTGAGCAATGCTACAGGGTAAACAGAACAAGTACCTAATTTCAACAGTTTCAACCGGTGGACCTTCATCAGGGTTAATTTTTCTCGTAAACCCTGATGAAGATCAGTCAACTGGTTGAAACTTGAAATTAAATGGACACTAAAGTCAAATGCTAAGTCAAGCTAAAATGATAGATTAGTGCTAGAGAATATCCATGGCGTCAATATTATCGTGAACATAGCCTTAATATATGAGAAATCGAGGTAAATGCAGGACATGATTAGAGACTCCCCGGGGCATTCAAGCACTTGCCCGATGATGAAAGCACTCCTCAGTTAAGTTCTGTCACTAGTACTCAACGACTCGTTGCAAAAAGCATCCTCATGTTGTATTATAAGATGAAATAAAATGCTACTAGTCCAGTTCCATTTCTTGTTTAGAAAATACTCATCGAAATTTCCATTGACAACGATGCGGACAGTTGAAAGGTTTCGTTTTCGCTCAACTCTGCGCCGCCCACGATTTGGCGTTTCAATAATTTCCTAATTGCATAGCAGTGCGCTGGTTTTGCTGGCTCGCGAAATTCTCACAAATTGCAATTAGCAGAGAATTCAACTTACATTTGATGTCGCGGGATGCCCGAACGGTCTACGCCACTTGACCAAAAAGCAGCTGCAGCGGCAAGTCCACCGCTCCATCTTGGCTCGGTGATGCCGTCTGTCGGGTGTCGTTTTACTCACTGAAGACAGCAAAGGGTGCCGATATGCAACATCACCACTCCCCAGGTTGGGTGGTGGGAGATCTGAATTTCGAAAAAGGTTTTCGGACCCTTCAGATACAGCTTTCTCGTAAACTAAGTATTTTCTTGGCACGAAACAAGCATTGTGAGGTTTATGGAATGGTGTTTAAGCAGTCCACCACATCGACTTAGCATTTGCCTTTAGTGTCCCCTTAAGTACTACTTGTTCTGTTTACCTTGCAGCATTCTCGAATTCCATATATATATATATATATATATATATATATATATATATATATATATATATATATATATATATATACACACTAAGAACATCAATAGACATATTTTATGTACAAATATTTCAATGTACTTAAGAAATGTATCTTTCATGTGCAGCTGTAACTGCTAACATTGTGAGTGAGAGTGTGCATTTGACCGCCGAGTGAGTTGTGAAATCACACTGCACACCAAATAGCATTAAGCTTTAATGCTGCTGCACTATGTGCAAATAAATCAGTAAATTAATGGCATTAAACTTTAAGGCATGAAGCAGTTAATGTCAAATTGTTTGCGTCCAGCTGGCATGAGTGTAAAAACAACTATATGCTGGCAGCTAATCTTGCTTTTCTGCATATTAGCATATGAGAATCATTTTTTTATTTGTTTGTTTATTGAAGAGAGGCTTTCTTTCCAACACCTCCCGAACTTTTCTGGCCGTAGCTCGGAAAGAGACATTTAACAGATTTAAGCTGAACAGATCAAATGAACAGAGGTCAGCAATCTGCGATACTGACGTGACAGGAGAAATGAAAACTGAGACGTCTCAAAGGCTGCTAACAGAAATAAACATGCTGCAGTAGGTCTGTATTGCGCACAAACAACAGTTTGAAGAACATTCCAGGAGTAAAATGTCCACGAGCAGAAACAAAAGTATCAAAGATGGTCAAGAAACAAAGCCGTTGTGGCCACGGAAATGGTGCGAAATACACAGGTCTGACTAATATTACAGCAGAGGCTTGATTGTTTCTAATTACCACTAAGCGGGTTGGCCAATGCCGAAGGAACTCTTCTGGCTGGAGGGCCACAAGTTTACTGTTCAGATGTATATATATATATAATCTGTTAATAGAATGGCAAATGATACGTATGAACTCTTTCAATGCCACCAGAAATGTGCTCATTTTCGATGCTTTTATGTGTTAACATTTTATTTAGAGACGTAGTAGTTGCAATGTATACTTGCGACACATATAATTATAGCCTGATCACTGGCGTTTTGAATAGATTTAAAGCAGTAACAATCGCTCAGGTAGTTCTTGTGAATTGTTATATAAGGAAGTTCAAAGAAGCACATCAAGGAACATGAAGGAATAATAATTTGCTATTTTTACTATAAGTACTGAGAGTAAAAAAATCTCAGATATACAAAATATGTGCCTGCCTGTTCGCATAAATACTAGCCGTAGTGTTGCCCGTGCTATGTGGGGAAGCAGTAGCGTCGCAAACGTGAAGACGAGCAAGTTCCTATTCTACAGGGAGCATTTGTTTTTACTCATTGTAGTAGACAACTGGTTTGTCTTTTACTGCATTCTTTAAGCTCTCGATGCAGTGGTTGTCGGATCAGAGAGCATGCGAAATCCTTCTCGCGTGTAATTATTGCGTTCGATCAGCTTTTCCGTGCAAGCAAGCCGAGCTAGTGTTTGTCAACTGGTGCTGAAGCTGCCACATGCTTTGTTCAGTTCCTGTACAGTGCTGTGCAGTAATGAATAAAGGCACTTGCACATTTGGTGTTCAAAATGTAAGATATTAGACTGCTAGTCAAACTTTGGTCCAAGGTCGGTCTGAAATTGACTGTGTGCTTTTATGTAAGCGAAAACCCCACATGATGGGTAGGATTGCTCGTAATATTTTGTACATGTGCTGTTGAAACGCTCACGGACAAAAGCAGCCCTGCAATCCTTGGTGGGTAAAACAAAGAGGCACTTGATATTAGTCGGAAAACAATTATCAAAGTAACAGGCACTCATAAGCATGTACCGTTATTTGATACGTTGTTGAAATGACCTAGACGTCGGATCAGGAAATTGGACAACCTGACAGGAGCTTCTTTGTCTTCAGTGCTGCTGTCATTTAAAAATTATGTTGCCTAGTCGACCAAAGCACAAATTTCGCTTTGTTGTCTTGGGGAAGTGCTAAGAGCACTGGAGGCTAGTTTCGATGATACCTACACTCAAAGTTTTATGTTTCCAGACTCAACAATCTGTGCCAAAAATTGTCAGATGTGACAAATTGTTAAAGTTCGGTCATCATTTCATATGGTGCATGGCATTGTTGGTAGAAGAATTCCAGTGAAACTGCTTAATGCATAGAAAAACTGTCAATCAAATTGATGGATTTCTGTAGACACAGTAACAAGAGTGAATGGATTCTTTGATTGACTTTGTTGACTTTATTTTCTTTGATTTAACGTCTCAGTATTTTGTCGCTGGGTTTTTGACCACTCCTCCAGAATGGGCATGTCTCACTTCGTACGATTCCTACCTAAAACACGAAGATACAATGTCAGCTCACAGATACTTCTAGAGCATACTGATCTGTTAATAGAACGGTTAATTATATTGCATGAATTCTTTGATTTACTTTACTTTCTTTGGTTTAGCCATTTGGTATTTGCCATGGGGGTGTACCATTCTTGGTCAATCCTCCATCATGGGTATGTCCTACTTGTACAAGAAGTACAGAATCCCTATATGTTGCTTGGTATGTGTCATGCTTTTTTGTGAAATCAACCAATTAGTCAATCAATTAATCAATCAATCAGTCAATTTATTTATTTCAGCATCAAAGACGCTTGGAAGGTACAGGCTAAAAACCATCAGGCTTTTAGCCTGTACCTGTCAGACCCCGTCAAGCCGTCAGGCTTGACAGGGTCTGCGCCCCTGAGCATTGGCAAATGAGGCACATGATAAATACAGTACTGCAATCAAACAGAATAAACCGAAAAGTGTACAGAAGCCAGGTGTATTAATTGAAAGGTCCTAAATCAGTTTCTAATGTCATAAATACCAGCAAAGAAAAGGAAAGCACAATAACAAGTCATTGTGCAAAAAGATGCTAGTACACAGAAACAGGTTCACATGAATATGTGAATACAATATGAAATTTCATGGGTTCTTGCCAAGGGAAAATGTTTAGAAAATAGGAGCATCACAGAAAAGCACATAACACGAATAAGTGTGTTCTTGTATAACGTGTGGAACTCTGAATTATTAAACAGCACAGGTATCTGATATTTTAACATTTGAGTGCCGTAGTTTGTATTCTTGGCACCTTCCAGAGCTCACGTATCCTCAGTGTACGGGCATGCTCAGTCAGGCTTAGTCGAGACATTTCAGTAAGAAATGAATTGTTATTTTGCAATTCCAATTTACAGCATTCATTTAACATTGAATGACAAAGTTCATTTACCGTTGATGCATTTAGAGCCTGAAATATCGTTTCTGTGTGTGATCGTTCGCAGCATTAACGATGTTGCGAAGGGCATTCTTTTGAATGTTCTGTTGTCTGAAATAAACTTCTTATCACCAAATTGTATGCATCTCTGTTGCCTTTGAAGCAATTAATTAACCGCTTTACTTAAGCACAGATTCCAACATGTGCATTAAATAAGCATGAGTTTTTAATTTATTTGTTATACATACTTACATTGCCTATAAAGCATTATTGGAGGGTTTAGTTGCAACATAAAATTGCCATATTATTTATATAGTAATACAAACAACAATATAAACATTCAACCTTCTTAAACAAAATGAAACATATGATCACTCCTAAAAGGAAACATTTGTTGCATAGAGATTTGTTTGCTACAAGTTACAGCAAATGGCGCGCAGTCAGGAAAAATGGAGTTCTGAACCTGAAAACAAGGCTTGTGAATTTTTTAAATTAAGCATCCATATCTCACATAATGAGCAGTTTTCTTTTTGTTTTCACCAAGCTTTCGTTTTTTTTTCTTCAACTGTATTTCTTAAATCTTAAAGCTAGCTGGCAGTTCTGGCATTACTAAGCACTACGTCTAAATGAACACTGGATCCTGCAGGAAACAAGCTGGACTGCTTTGGTGTGGCCTTTGCTGTAGTAGCTGCTTGCCAGGCAATGGGGTTCCCGGATGTCCACCTGGCCCTGTCGGAGGACCACGCATGGGTCATATTTGAAGAGCGTGAAGAGACAGCTGAGGTCACCTGGCACGGTATGTGTGTTGAGCCGCTTCTCACAAGTCTGGAGGAAGCTGTCACTGTACCCTCCATTTAACACTTAGCAGAAAAGGTTGCAGAAGCTGCGCAGGTGGTGTGGTCACCCTGGCACTTCGCAGTGAAGTTCTTTCTTAATCTGCTGCGCTTTCTATGGAATAGTTACCCCATATGTTGCAACTAGAACTCGTGGACGTAAAATTGCGTCAACTCGAGTACTAGCTGTGCGTCTTCGTGCTTTCACTGTGCGAAATACTACGTTTTCATCAAAAGCCGTACGCTGTGGCCACTGTTCATAGAAACATGTCAGTCTGCTCATTTGGTGGTGAGCGGGTTCCGTGTAATTATTACATGATAATTTATTTTGATTGTAATTATTAGATGGTACTAGCCTTGAAAAAAATTGCACCGTCTGTCATTGTAGCGATGTAACTATGACACCAGCTCGAATGATCACTTGCATGACATATGGGGAGGCCGAATACCAGGGCACCTGAGAGTTATGCGTTCCCAGTGCTTGAAAAAGAAGTTCCTCTGTGCCTCTGACAAACACAGAGACAAGTCTCAGATGTGCATTTTCATCAGTAAACAACCCGCCACAGTCGGACGTACAAAGAAAAGCAACGGGCAGGCATGGATGATAAGAAGACCTGTTGTACAGATACATGCATAAAGCATAAAGAATTGTTGTAGTGTCAAGTAGAGTGCACAAAGATGTGTGAGCCAAAACAGGGTGCCGGGACAGTGCAGGCATTTAGCATGGTGTGACAAGCAAAATTGGGCGCATTTATGAGTAAAGTGCACATTTGAAACGTGGCATGGTCCTATGTGCTATGCTTTAGATGTGTGCCACCAAGAGGAAAGGGCAACCAAGTCAATGTCGTAACAGGAGAGTCAGGCTGTGTGCACAAGCTAGGAGGTAGACAGTGAGTGACTGTGACCTTCTGGCACGTCACTGCAAGTCACTGCACCAATGTGATTGCATGTCACTGCACCAATGTGACAAGCAAGTGCAAACTTAAACAATTTACGGAAGAATGAATGAAGAATGGTGTTCTGGTGAATGAATACCGTTTATCTTTTAAGAGGCTCTGCAACACTTGTTGAACATGGTAAGAAAATTTTCATAATCTGTAGACAATGCTGTCAGAATATGCAAGCCAGATATTGGAAAGTTTAGCTTGTACGCATACTTGTTACCGTTTAATGATTACTAGATTATCAGAGCAATGGATGACAGTAGCAAGGCTGGTGGCGACATCTTGTGACGCCAGCTACAATGTCCAGCTACAATGAGCCTGAAAAAAATTTGTGTAGCATCACTGTTATAATCAAAGGGAAATCATAAACGGACCGCTTGTCAGCACTTATGTCACCGTAAATGCTTTACGCCAGGAGTTAAGTAGAATATCAAAAGTCAATGCAGTATTATCTCGGTGTGCTTTCTGGTTGAACTCTGTGCCAGAAGATGTCACTACCAGTTTTGCGCGCAACCGCATACCTGTCTGGTAACCTGGTATTCCACAAGTGCCAAAACTGCGGACACTAAAACAGAAACTCGGACAGTCAAGTTAAAACTCTCTATTCCCCTACATGCAGCAGGGAGCCCACAGTCCCACATAAAAAATGGCTTGATCTCTGCCACGGCTTTTGAGGACCCCTCTATTATGCCTTGTCTCTGATGTCATAGACACACGTGGCAGCCCACGGACACCCATCATTGGACGATTGTTTGTGACGAGCTACTCCAGGGTTGAAATGTGTACATACATGTACACCTCTCCAGTTTTCCAGCAAATGGGGATGCACTGGTTGTTGGAGCGGACTGACTGTACTGTCGCCGCTCTTTTGTCACTCTCCGGCACCTCTGTCACACACCGGCCTTCTGAGGTTAGGTTGCCATATGTTTACTGCAGAAAGAATAAAAATTGTGACAGAAACTATAGAAGATGATTGTTAATGTCAATGATAGCTTTCTTTTGGGACCTGCTGCATATCCCCATGCCATCCGTGAGTCAGGAAACCTTGTGCGCACATCAGCAGGAACATAGAGTGACACTCTTGCTGCCAACCACGATGCCTAATGATACCGCGACTGGGTATATCAGCATCCCAGTTGAAACTTTGTATCAGTCCCCACTCTCCCTAGTGTCCCTGCTACAAGTTCTTTGCAATGGCTATCAACCAAGACTGCTCTTGACTGCTCATGTCTGTGGTGGACCGGGCGTTTGCAGCTGGCGGGCATTGTCCTCACCCCCTCCTTCCCTTGTGCGTGACGTCACCCGTGCACGTGCCAATAAATCAGGTGCCCTGCTTTCCTCTTCCTCTACACCTGCGCTTTCTCTCTCCACTGTTTAAGTCCAAACCTCATAAGAGATCTTGTGCTACAGTGATGAGTGATGGCTACAAGTGACCAAACAGGCCGTCGCGCGAACGGATTGTCCATTCTCGTTGCTCCATTGTACAGTTTTGGGAATCTAAAATTCATCGCTAGTTGTGCAGAAGTGTTAGGAGCTACTAGTCAATTGCACGAAGCCATAACAAGATGTACAACAATGATACTACTGCTTGTCACTTGAAATGAGCAAATGAGTGAGTTTTGATACCTGCAAGGATAAAAGCACATGCTGCACTACCTTCAGAAATACATTATGCTGCTGTGTACAGCAAAACCAATCAACTTAGATTATTAGAGCATGCATCACGACAGTTCCTGTGCGTATTCGCTGCCCTCATGCCGGCAGCACTGGGGGGATGTCGATCAACGTCGTCGCTTGGGTCAGGTTCGACTCGTAGGCGACGAGCGGACGTGACGGCCATCTCCGTCGCATTGCTTGTTGCCATCGTGTGCAAGATTGCTTGCATGTAGTTTATACCTTATTCTCCTCCCATTTTTTTTATTGTTTGAGATTGGCCGATGTCCATCCAAAGTGGGCTGTTAGTTTAACTGTATGAAGCGAGCAGTAGGCAGGGCATTGCTGTCAGGGCTGCCCCCGCTGCAAGAAACTGCGTCAAGCGGAGGTATTGGGAAAGTAAACGTTGTACTTTCTGTATCTGCATTATTATTAGGTGCTTCACAAAATTTTCGTTCGGAAATATATTCATTGGAAGGCATCGCACTCGCTCCAGTGTGTTCTCACTTTCGAAGAAAAAGGTGTTATGTAGCCCCAATAAAAGCCATAGTACAGTCAGCTATCGACTATTTGGACGTCAATAATTTGAGCATGCTTGATTATTCAGACAGCCCCACTACCCTGCCACTAGCCCAACGGACTTGATATATAAGGATGACTGAAGTTTCGTACACCTTGTAGTGCATCGTGCGGTAATTTGGACTCCGACTGCATGACCGTGTGCTAATGTGGCCACCCAGCCCAGTAGAAATAACAATATTTTAATGCAACAGCGTTAAGGAGCTCGTGTCGCAGAAAAGCCGTTGGCGTCGGCGGCGTTGGCCGTGAGCGAAAAAATCCCGGAAGGCAATTCATAAATGAAAAGAACTTGCAAGATGGGCTGGGTGGGAATCGAACTAGGGTCTCCGGAGTGTGAGACGGAGACGCTACCACTCAGCCATGAGTTCGGTGGTTTAAAGTAGGACAAAAGCGCCTCTAGTGAATGCGGTGTTGCCTTAGAAACGTGCTGTAGAAATTTATACTGTGGTGTATATCGGTAATTATGAGCATGTAAATTACAGAAGTCACAGTTAGAGTAGCGAAGTACATTTGCGCTACATTTCTTCTGTGCTTGGCGCACATGCAGAGCCATCTTGTGGCAAATACAGAAGACCCCCTCCTCGCAATGTACAGCGCTGCCCCGACAGGTGGCGCGCCACTCGCCCGCTTCTCCCCTTCGTCTCGTCAAGAGCATGCCGAGCGAATGAGTGGGTGGCGCGAACGGGGTGCGATAACGCTATCGCATTCCACTCTTGAAGGCGAAGCTTAAGCGTCCTCCAATTTTTTTGTTTTGAGACATCGCTGGCATGGCTGTCAGCCTTGTTGCTGGTGCTCCACAAAACTGAAACTAGTGAAGCCTGCTCCATCTAGTATGTGCTTAAAATAATTCAGTGCATGCATTGACGTGACTTTAGCCTATCTGTAGCAACAGCATGACAGTACCTTCAGTTTCGTGATGATACTTCGCTTGGCTAGCACTGGACGCTTTGTTGAGCAGCAGTGTTTCCGCACAGTGATAAGATAGTGTCTTTGGCGCTTTGCTAAGAATGGCGTCGCTCATGGACGCTGACACATCTTGAGCTTTATTCACCAAAAGATAGCGTGATTTGTTCTGTGCCAAAAATGCTGTTGCTTCTAATATTGATGCGTCTTGAGCAACGGTCATGCGAAATCGGAGGTATCTCGAAAGTGACGATTCGAGAACACAGCACACCTTTTCTGGCTACTTGTGGAATTAAGTCACTTATCTTCAGAGAGCTGTCACTTCTCAGAGTCTGCGGCTCCCATTAGTGTTGCATGTCACTTGTTTTTTTTTGCTATCATTGACTGATAGTCAATGCTCGATGAGGACCGCCAAAACGTTAAAATAATCGGGAGTCCGAAATAATGGATTCGGCCATAAACAAGTGACCGTATTCCACATATGCCCAAAAAACGGTGTGCCTCATTCTCTCGAATCGTCACTTTCGGAGGCACCTTTAACTTCGCATGACTCCAGTGCGAGACGCATTGGTGTCTGTGAGCGATGGGATTCGTGGCACACTCACGCAAGATGCATCAATGTCAAAGAGTGATGTTACTCTTGGCAAAGTGCCAAGCACGCTTTCTTATCACGATGCAGAAACGCCGCTGCCCATTTACATGTCCGGTGCTAGTCACGCGAAATGTCACGAAAAGGAATGTATCTTTTGAAGTGACCGTCCAAGAATATGACCCAAGCTTGTTCATGCATGCGGCTGCGTGTACGTATGCTTCCCCTTGGCCTAGACGCCCTGTGTCCGAGATTTTCTAGTCATGCCTGTTATACTATGTCTTTTCATACTTTGTCAGTGGCCACAGCAACGCTCGGCACGTGTTACCAATGAGATCAGCTGGCCATGAACAGCGAATGATAAGAGTTGCATAGAATTGAGCGAAAATCAACGCTACAAAATTGTGGCCTATATCTTGACCCTTGTGATGTTGTCGCTACAGATAGACGAGTGTACAGTCAATGCACTGAATTTTCATCGGCGACTATTAGATCGGCTGGGCTTCACTAGTTCTGGTTCCATGGAATGCCAATGACATGGCCAACCACCATGCTCTTGACGCCTCAAAACAGAAGTGTTGCTATTTTGCTTGACACTGTGACAATATTAGCACATGGCTATGCAGTCAGAGTCCTTATTATCGCACGACATGCTGTAATGTGTTCGAAATTTTGGTTATCTATGTTCAGTCACTCTATGGGGCTGGTGGTGGCAGGTGGGGCTGTCCAAATAGTCAAGCATGTCTGAATGATCAATGTCTGAATAATCGGTTGTTCACTGTACACAAAGGAATGCGCTGTCAGATTCCAACAAAACACGAACGGAAAGGCTCAAGACAAGTTCCCATTAACGAAACCAAAGCAAAGATCAATTGACTAAACGCAGCCACAAAAGTTCATTGTGTGGTGATAAAAAACATTTGTGCGAGAACCATCGAAGTTGATGGTCAAAGCAAGCGAATAGCTTTCCGAATGCGCTTAGTTACCTGTGAAAGTCATTGGTGCTTCCTTTTTTTCTTTTTCCTTGGTTGTCATGGCGGCCTCCCATTGACACTGAGCCTCGCGTCGCTTTTCCAGCTTCTGTTCCTTTAATGCCATAGTCATCGCATCAGCACACTGGAATGCTGCTTCGCCGAACCACAGCGTTCACCAACATCTTTTGTGATGTCACAGCCTCTCCTTAACCTTGTAACATTTAATTTGATTCCATATCTCAACTACTGCTAAACCCTTCTCAACACTTATTGTAGTAGAATGCTCTCTGAAGGGCAGTTTCTATAATAGCCCAAATTTCCAGTGCCTGGTGATGCACTCTTTAATGGCAGTAGCATCGGTGACTATGTTGAAATTGCCTGTGTGACACCAGTATTGGTCCTGCATTAAAACAACCAGCACTTGAAAAGCAATACTCTTAAATGCCACATTAAATTCTGAAATGTTGGCGAGAGAGATAAACATGTGGTTTCGTTTATTCGCCATCTTTGAATTAGCGAAAGAAAAAAAAAGTTCTTGTGGCAAAAAGGAGCAAAATGCGCCTTACTCATGGCGGTGCCGACTTTGGGATCATAAACGGCTTGTCAAGTAGTCCTTTTGGTTGGATGCATTGACTTCCTGTGGTTTTCATTGGATTGCAGATTACCCTCCTCTGAGATCGCTCACAGCAGGACGAGGAAGCGTTTCGTGCTTACAGGCACTGCCGCATGAGTGTGGTCCCGCAACTGGAAAAGGATGCATGTCCTTGTGCAGGCAAAGGCAACGAGGACAGGCGAGGCCAGCCCATACCGCAGGACAAGAGCTGGTTGTACCTCAATGGCCACGCCATTCCGTGCACGCGGGCGACCGAGGTGGCCGCGCTTGTCTCTGCCATCAACCCCACCATCACGCCCACCACAGACAGCACGGAGCTTGTCAACCTCCAACAGGTGAAAAATGAAGTGTGAAAGAGATTGCAGGTTGAGAAACATTGCTTTTTTTTTTTCCGTATTTGACACGCTCAGATTCTGGTTTCGATACTTCTTTTGTTGTTCACATTGTCTTTGCTGGCTGAATGTATAGCGGTGGGAAATCACTCTCTTTAGTTATATAAACTGTAAGATAGGCTTTGCTTTATGCTTTCCTGTTCCTTTGTACACAATTGCACGTAGATTTCAAGCATGTCGAGAGTAGTATGCTGTTGGGCTCTCTTGTCTTGTTGCATGCTTACTACCACAATGGCTCATTGGAGTTGTTTTGATTTCTGCCCCCTGCAGCCGCTCACTGATGAGTGGAATGCAAAAGTGCTCTTGTGCCGAGCCTTGAGCTCATATCAGAGGGGACACTAAAGGAGGACTATTATGTTAAACTATATTAGTAGATCATGCTTTTGCAAAAACAAAATGGCCACTCTTGCCACCGGAGGAGGCTTGCTAAGCTAGAGAAAAACATGAAAATAAAATGCGGATGGCGACACCGCTCTACAATTCCGACACCAGCTTTGATACTGTCTGCTCAGAACTAGTTCACTGCCTTATAAGTAAAAGACGAAAGGATTACATTGCTTCGAAAAGAACAAAAGACTCCACAAGTTCTGGCAACATTTACTGCGAAAAAGCAGTCATAGTACAAGAAAATACTTTGAAATCCTTGACATCACAGTGTCACAATGGTGCTGAGTTTGCCGCAAACTACTGAAAAATGGTTAACCTCTTTTTGCCAAATGAATGAGAATAGAGTTTTGAAAGAATAGTACTTCAATAGTCTAGGCTGATTTACCTGCCACGGTGGCTGCTTTTTGTTCGGCATGAAATGCAACAACGCTTGTTTGCCAAGATTTAGGTGCGCGTTAAAGAACCCCAGGTTGTCGTAATTATACTGGAGCCCCCCGCTACAGTGTATTTCGTATAGCCCCAGAGTTGGCTTTGGGTCGTTGAGCACCACGTATGGAACCGTCGATCTAAACTGATATAGCATTGCTTTTTGACTCCCTGTGGTGGTCAGAATTGACCCGAAACCTAACACTCACTGCACCTCTTAATGCACTTTGTGCTGCTTTGGGGGCATTGAATCATGCATCGAGTCACTAAACCATACCTGCCGACTTTCCCGAATATTTTGCAAGGTTTACTAATTTGGGCCCCTTCTACAATTTCGCAGACGTTGCGTCGTTTTATGAAAAATTCTGTTCACGAAGTTTGCGACTTGTGAAGGTGTCCGATGGTGGAAAGACGCCGGAGGGGCACTCGCTTTGAGCAAGTTTCTTGTCTGTCGAGCAGCCAAGTTCTTGTGACTTGCAAAATCAGCAGGAGCAGCAATATCGCAGAGATTCCCTGTGATCTATAAACTACTTGTTGCATGTTGCGTCCTGACTTGCTATGGCTTGGGTTCTTCTTCTCAGTCAAAGTCAATAAAGCGCACGTGTCCCACATGGATGTGTGCTCAAGGCAGAATTTAAAAAAGAAAAAAAAAATGTGCCATTTGCCCCTCCTCCTTGGTCCTCTGGTGTTGTGGGATTGTGCCAAGCTTAACGTTGACAGGTACTGTGACCCGCTTCTGGCATTTCTGCAGCAACTGCTGTGGCTCCTGTACGACAAGGGCCACCTCCGGAATTACCCGATGGCGCTGGGGAACCTCGGAGAGCTGGAAGGTCTGTTTCCAACGCCGGGTCGGCCTCCGCCACAGGACCTGTTTGCAGAAGCTGTTCATGCGTCGCGCACATACTACCAGAACCATCATGTTTACCCCTACACCTACCTGGGCGGCTTCCTGTTCCGCAGCGGGCGCCTCAAAGAGGCGTTGCGTGCATGGGCAGATGCTGCAGATGTTATTCGAAAGTGAGTCGTCGCCCACTGTTTCAGTTTGTCGCCTTGGCAGATGAAGCACTTGTTTCTCTTTGTGTGGATTACTTGAACAGTCAGGTGTTATATCTGGATGCTCATTTGATAAGTAACGAAGTTAGGCTAATTGTCTGTAACGAAGTTAGGTTAATTATCCGATTCATTGCTTTAGAGCACGAAAGGAGAAATTGGTACCCCCCTGGAAGTGCTGCCACAAAGAAACACATAGTCTGGCATTCAGCAACTGTCGTTGCTAAAGAACTGTCGTCTGGCTGTGATCAGGGATGCTGGATCCACCCGTGGATCGGTTAGGTTTCGCTGCTTTCGCTTTCAGGGAGGCATCACATCCTAACAGAAACATGAATTCTCTCTATTTTCTCGTTTCAGTGGCCGAATTAGCATGTGGTCATGCATGCATAGTCGTCCTTATACATTACGTCTATAGGGCCAGAAGTAGTGCCACGAAGGTGTCCGAATAATTGAGCACGTCTGAATTATTGGTGCCCAAATTATTGGCCTGTGACTGTATGTAAGTTTGTTCATTGCCTAAAGAACCTTTTGTTCAGTGCCTAAAGAAACCTGTCTCTCCGTTGTATCTGCAGGTTCAACTACGGCCGTGAGGACGAGGAAATCTACAAGGAGTTCATGGAGATTGCCAACGAGCTGGTGCCGCAGCTGGTCAAGCTCAGCAGCACGGGTGACGGGTCGCTTCTGCAGGATCCGAGCTGCTTCGCACACTTGCTGCGCTTCTATGACGGCCTGTGCGCCTGGGAAGAAGGTGTGTAGGCGCAAATCCATTGCGTGGCCGGCTTGTCCAGTCAGAAGCAGTCTGACCTCCTCTAGCCAAATGACGAGGTTTTGTGAAGTACGAATTGCCAGCTCCTAAATTAGGACTGGGATGCTTAGCCCTCACGCTGCAATTCCAGAGATAACTGGATCATCTAACCTCGTTTAATGTTTTCAGCGTACTTGTTTCCTCTCCCAAAGCAATTCTGGCAAAAAAGAACATTGTGTAACCCTTATGGCATCTACGGACAGGTCATCTAAAGACACAAAGTTACCATAAAAACCCGCATACAATATGGACCCTAATATGAATACGAGGTCACATTTTTGGGCTGTGAAACAGGAAAAATGAGTTTTATTCTAGTATAGTATGAGTGAAGAAACCTCGGTGAAAACCTTTACTTAGATCGGACTGCACACTTCAATTATTCTCATCCTCAGTTGTGCTTTTTTCGGACAGTTCCTTGTCCGACAAATCACCCCATAGGTAGTCATCCTCTGTGCCCTCGAGTGTGTTCAATATGCCACACTTAAAGGCACGATGTACGAGGTCTTATGGGATGCCTGCCCATGCATCCACAATCCACTTGCACAGCGTGGTTGGCGATGCCTGCTTCATCCGCCTAGTTGAAGTCACTTTGGACTCACCTGAGTGCATCCATTCCATGTAGCACCGCTTTACCACGTCCTTGGACCGTTTGTTTATGCAGACTTATGCAGAGGCTGCAGCTTACACTTCGTCCACCCGGGATGACGATGAGTTCAGTGCTGAAATCGCGCATCAGTCACGGAGTCGGCCAAGTGGCAACGAAATGTGTCCAGTATGAGAATGGACTGGAATGAGAACAGTGCACCGGGTCGTCTACACCACATGGACTTTATCCAGTTGAGGACAAGGTCCCTGTTCATCGAGCCTTTCTTGTGGCACCTCATGACGACATTTTTCAGCCGCTCCTCATCTTTCGTCATTGTCTTGCACTTGAAGAAGACATAGGGCAGTAGCTTGCGGCCCTCTGCTGTGCACGACAACATGACGGTAACTTGCATCGCCTCGTTGCCAGTGGACTGAACGCAAACTTGTTTGGAGCAGAATGGTGTGGTGCTGGAACGCCACAAGCAGCTCTTGGAACGATTCAGCCAGGTATTGCGAAAACGAAGTTGGCCATCGTAACGAAAATACAGCACGACACATGTAGCGATAGGTCCAGTGCTTGCTTGCTTTGAAGTCGGAGCTCGGGATCCCTTTTTCTATTGCAAGTTTCGTAGCTTTCACGTGGATAAGTTCCACGCTTACAGCTAGATTTAGGCTTGCTGCTGTCGTACGAACTCTGTCAGGGCAAGTTCAATTTTCCATGAATGTCCCATTCTTTGGCCTGTGAAAGCTTCGTCGCATTCCACTGCACTCGAAAAGGGCTTCCTTCTGTTGTCACCATCCATGAATGCTTCCCTTGGTGACGCCAAACTGCCTTGCGGCCGCACATTTGCCGCTGTTCTCTGCAGCTAAAATAATCTTTCTCTTGAAAGCAGCCGAGTACTGTTCTTCTGGCCCTGACGGCTTGCTGCTTCACTGCGGGGGCAAAAAAGAAGAGAGTTGCACTTCGTGTGATTAGCATGTGAGCTCGTGTGCAGCCAAGGTGCACACTCAACAATAATGAAACCACGCCGTAGCCCCGCAGCAATAATGAAGTCGAGCCGTAGCCACGCAGCAATAGTGAAACCACACCTTAGCCATGCAGCAATAATGAAACTAAAGCTTTATGAGCCCGACTTCTTGGCTAAAATCTTCATTCAAATCCGCATAAAGCACAAGGTGGAAATTTGGGATGCTCATAATTGTAACAAATAAACCTGGTATTATGCAAGGGTTCTTCTGGTAAGTTTCTGACTGTAGGTGGAGCATATGTCTCGGGGCTCTCACGCTGTCTTGGCAGGACAGTTGCGCCAGACCAATGTCACGAGTCCATCTGTCACAGGTCCTCTCGTCCTTTGTCCGGGTTGCGCTGCCCACCCATAGGAACATGTTCAATTACCAACTCGCCCAGCTTGCCGTCTTAATTCAGACAAAGGAGTTTGTGAACTGCTTATGAATTATAAATTTGGAGAAAGTGACGACAAAGAACTAGCTTCTATGTGGCATGAAGTGTCTCCTGAATCCACACAGGGAAGAAAATCCGGCAGGGCATGAAGAGCAGTTCAAAGAAAACAGCAGTCAGAGGGTTAAAGGGACACTAAAGGCAAATACTAACTCCACATGGACTGTTCAAATACCATTCCAGAAACCTCGCAACGCTTTTTGATAAAAGACTTAGTTTACGAGAAAATTGTGCCTGAACGGTCCAAATACCTCTATCGCAATTTTAATCTCCCGCCACCCAACCAGGGAGTGGTAATGTTGCATACACCATCACCGCGCTTTGCAGCCGTCGGTAAGTAAAATGACCCGACAGGCGGCGGTATGATGTTGTGTGCAATATGTTAACGCCTGGCCGCGGAGAACACGAGCCGCGACAGAGCGGTGGATTCGCCACTGCAGCTGGTTTTTGGCCAAGTGGCGTGGACTGATCGGGCATCCCGTGACATCACAAGGAAGCTGAAGTCTTCTCTACTTGCAGTTTGTACGAGTTTCGTGAGCCAGCAAAACCAGCGCAGCTTTGCGTGATAATGAAACTATAGAAATGCGAAAGCGCATGCGGCTCAGAGTCGAGCAAAAACGAGACCTTTCGACTGGTCGTGTTGTTGTCAAGGATAATGTCAATCACTTGTTTTTTTCTAAATATGAAATAGAACTGGACAAGCAGCATTTTCTTTCCTCCTATAATGCAATAAAATTATGTTTTTATAATGAGTGTTTGAGTACTAGTGACAGAATTTAAATGAGGAGTGCCTTCGTCATTGGGCAAATACTTGAATGTCCTGGGGGAGTCTGTAATTGTGTCCTGCATTTAACTGAATTTCTCGGTTACTGAAGCTCTGCTTGCGATAATGTTGACACCTTAGAGATTCTTGAGCACTCATCTATCGCTTTAGCTTGACCTAATATTCGCCTTTAGTGTGCCTTTATGCAAGAGAATGTGGGATTCTCAGGTCATGTGTAGTCTTAAAGGAGTGTCATCCCATATTCACGAATTTGTGGAAACTTTACCAGATGCTCCTTGCACATAAAAGAAAGCATTGTGCCTGGTGTCACTGACGTTATCATGACATTGCAACACAGAGCAATTTTCGCTGACCTTGGGTAGCAGTAAGGCGAGGTGTGATGGTGTTGCTCATGAAAAAAAAAAGCAAGCAAATGCGCCACGCGTGTTTCTCCTCGCTGTCACGTGTGCCACACATGACAGCAAGCCAGCATGTCATGATGTGATGGCACATCCAACTCTTGCACTCTGAAACCAAAGCTGGTTTGTAGGAACAAGTGATTGCACAGCTCAGACCACGTATAGCACAGACGGTTATAGTGCAGGAACGGCTGTAACACGGTCTTTTCTGATTCCCATTTGCCCTTCCATGGAACTCCACGTATACGCGCACTGCCTATAGTGCAGCCACACGAGGCAAAATACCAGATATAATGTGGGTGCCGGAAATCCCTTAGACAAGTGAAGCAGGGAGCACGGTTTTCAGTTATGTGTGCCATTTGAGCGGAGAGCGTTGAGTGTGATGCATGAAAAAAAAAAATGAAAAAAAAAAGCTGCCGCAGCAGCTCATTGTGTCTGTGTATGCACTCAGCGGGCGCGCTGTGGTTGCCTAAGCAGTGGGGGCTGCCTTCGCTCCGGCTTCTTGTCAATTGCATGCACTCTGCACTGAATGCACGCGCATTGTCGCTCTTAGGCTCTTCAGGTTTTGTGGGGAAAGCAAATACAGCTTTTTAAGGCTTCAGCTTCATGGAAAAAATTGTTTCCAGAATTTTGCTGCATGTTGTGCTTGGCTGAAATGCTAGTACCTATTCGTAATTTCACTATCGTCGATGGCAAGGGTGCACATCGTCATGTGTGTGACCTTGACTGCGACGCTGTCAGTTTAAGTTGTTTTCCACAAATTCATTTCGCAGCTTTTAACTTGATGTCCATACATGAACATTCACTGTGCCTGCGAGTACATGCGCGTACATACTTGGTGGGTGTTCACAGTAGTTGCTGTGGTTGGTTGCCCGCGAACTCAAACTCTGCTTTAAGTGAGCTGCCTGCAGTTTAGCCCTTGAGCGTGGTCGTACCGCTGATCCCCATTTAATCGTCCATGAATGCAAATGTATCAGGAGGAGCTTCCTACAATGGCATGCTACCCGAAACCCCCATCGGCTAGGCCTGACCAGCGTCTGCAACCGCGGTAGTCTGCAACCGAAGTTCTGGTTTGGTACAACGAAACGATTCGCAGTGGCCCTACGGCACTTGGAAAGTGGAAGAACAACTTCTACAACGAGTGTGAGGGCACAGGTGGCACGCGTGACAGTCGAACGGCGGCAGCTTGATTTGTGGTGGGCACATTTTTGAAACCGTGCGCACGAATCGGTCCAAAAAAATTCAGTAAGGCACCGTATGCTGCGTGAAATGTTGGTCGCCATTCTTTGCAGTTAGTGGTGGTGCTGCGAAAATTTTCGCACAATGGAGTAGGTGTAAAAAAATGAGTCGGCAACTTACCGTGTTGCTTCTTTCTTTGTTGCTTTGTATGTTTCATGATAAGACCATGAGTCCTTGCATGCTAACCGTGAACGTTTCAACGTTCGTAAATTTAAACGGATGCAAACATCATGGTTGCATGCCCGTATTCTCGGATATGTACGGATGCTTGGTCTACATGTTTCATACGTGTGCAGCCTTTGAAAAAAATGTTGGTTATGGTGCGGATATTCGCTGCTGCAGCCACTGACAATGTAAGCTTGGACTGCATTTTAGTAAATTATCAAGGGTGCTCTGGCACCTGCCAATGTTTTCTCGTGTTTAGAGGGTCTGCACCTCCACCTAACATTCACACACATAAGAAAGACAAGTCAGAAATGTCGCATCAGTACTTCTTGAGCAAGAGGCTCATATTCTCATAACATCCGTAGTCTTGAGGTGACATGTCCGCATGTCACCACCCATTAAGTTCATGAACCAGCTAACGCAAGGGGTGTCCATCGAATTACAGCTTGCAGCGTTTGCTGCACAGCTCACGCACCTCTCTTTTGATTGAAACATTCTTGTGTCTTTGGTTCAGGTAACGCATGTGAAAATGTGGTGAATGAACATGAAATGCATGTCATGGTCGATCACGATGATGAATGTGCTCTTCAGACTTTTGAGAGTTTTGTTTCGTGTGCTTGAAATTGATGCATGTATGGCCAGTGACGTGCAGGAATTGCGACTACATGGAGGAGGGCATTTTCAAGACATCCCTTCCCCAAGCTTGTTGTTCACTTGTAATGTGAAACCTTCACATTCAGCCCCTGCTGCCCTAGTGATGTTCTTGTGTATCCCACACAGCTTTCATGAAGAAGTGCTTATTTTATCTATCAGCACGGAGTATTGGATGGAAGTGACGCTAAGTGGCACCTTGGTTGACAGTGTTGTCGCCCCCTTTCAGTCGCGGGGTTTCTTACAAAAAGTGCTAGAGGGCACTGATGTCTACGGGAGCTGCAAGTGTGTTGGTTCTGAGAGCAGGGGAATCGTGGGAAGTACACAGATTCGCCTCAGCTTTGCACTTGTGGCTTCAAACAGCTTTGGGACTTTGCAAACTGACCACGTTCAACAAGATATTGCATTGCAAATGCAACCTTTTGCAGTGATTATGCATGTTACGTGCAGAAACTTACTGCCTTAGTGCATTTAGAAATATATATAATTCCATGGAAATATGGTAAGCTAAAGCGAAGTAAATATCGCCACAGAGAAGTATGAAGCCATCAGCACAAAAATTACACAAGTATATATTTACACTGCCAATTGTTCCTATGCTAGCTGAATAATCGCAGCGCCTGAGTTCCCTCAGTGACTTTTCTAGGAAGCTCTATGCATTCAGCAGGCAACGTCAATTGACAAAAAAAAAAAAAAAATAAAGTTCACTTGTATGGTGCTCACAGAGTAATCTTATGCTTACTGTGCAAGAAAAAGGGATGAGAAATAAAGGGTTGCATCGACGTTCTACTCTGGTTAGTAAAACAGGTAATCTTTATTGGAACAGTGAACCAAGTGCGGGAGGTACAACCTGATGTAAGCTATTGAATAAAAAAACTTCAGGAAAAATTGCTTTGTGCGCTTGGTTCCCGCTCAGGTTCAGCCACACCCGTGCTCCACATTGGCTGGGCGCGACCACTTGTCGGGACCATCGCCAAGTTTCCAGCGTCGGTGAGGGCAGCGGTATCGGTGCACGCCTCAACGGGCGAGGAGGGCGAGGAGGTGGAGCACAAGAACCACAAGGATGCGCCGCCCTCGGTCTCTAAGGAAGACTCCAAAAAAGGCAGCGAGACGTCATCACAAGACAGCCTTGTGAGTGAGACCCTGTGCGCTGCCGTGCTCCTGTTTTTGCTTGCACTAGTGTTGGCTGTCATGTTCCTCTTTGCAAATGACAAGAAAATAATTTGCAGATCTATGCCGATCAAAGGCACTGAAGCTGTATAAGGTCACACTTATCGGAAATACTGGAGGTCTGTTTGGCCACCACCCATAAACAGTGCGACACTTCGCAGACAACATCATTATATGTGGTGCAATTCCTTCGCTATACCCGAGCCTTCTCAAACACTTCACTGTAACTGAACGTTGTAGTACCTGTGTTTTTCTTTGAAATCATTAACAAATAGGTGATACTGTAAGGCGTGAACATGCCTGCTAAAGTTTATTTCAGCCGAAAGGCCGAGATGCGATTAGGGCCCCTCCTAGGTGACCTGCAATGTGAAGCCAGTAAAATGCGTTGTGAGCAACAGAAATGACGAATCACTGACTGAGACAAACCATGCAAATAAGTTGTGCGTTCGAATGAGGATGTGACAAAGCCAGTGAAATCAGCATTTTACTGGGCTTTTAGTTTTTTAAATTTAGTTACATTGAAATTCAATCTACGTGTAACCTGTCCTCTCAAACACGTTCCTTCCTTTGGAAACAAGGACGCGTGGATTGTCGGCTGCTTGGTTTGCTCGCAGATGGCTGATGGCAAGGAGCCCAAGGAGGAGGACTTCCTCAAGAGCCTGGAGAACCAGCTGGGACAGAGCAACGGCCCACCTCACCCCGACATTGTCGCCCTGGCTGCGGCATGCGCCGAGAACATCCTCAACCCCGACTACCTCTTGGGCTGCGGGGAGCCCTTCTCAACCAAAAACGGCAACAACGGAGTGAGTAGTTGCAGTGCTTCTTGGTCTCGAATTCCTGTGTGCATATATTTAAGCCCATTAAATTAGCTTCAGCAGCATTCTTTCCTTTTTTAACCTTAAAGTTCGAGATTGCTCTTCGAGTACAAGTTACAGATAAATTGGCGGTAATGGCTGTGCCTACGAAGAGCAGTAAGCATCTTCCTTCAAAGTTTATTTTCAGATGGTTATCAGCTATGAATTTTGTTGTTGCTTATTTTTAGTGGGGTTCTACTGAAGCGAAGATGGAAGGAAACAATAATGTTACGATGGCAGTTCAAGTGGGCAGTCCCATACACCTGCAAGCTTAGGTTTTCCATGTATCAAAGGAGTTTGTCTTAGCCACTGTACAGTAAAATCCAGTTAATATAGATTTCACGGGAGTGAAAAGAAAATGTCTGATTCATCTGAATGTTGGATTACTGAATGGCCCAAGAAAAGAGAAGTAATTATTATTGTTATTTATTATCTATTGCATACTGCAGACCTAGTTCAGGTCCAAGCAGGGTGGTAAAACACAACAATAATACAATGCATAAATCAGTCAAGCAGGGGGGTAAGACAGCAGTAATACAATGCATCAGTGAATTGAAACAGGCAACAACGAGTTATTCCAGTCTGTTAGAGTTTGGGGAAAAAAATAATACTTGAATACATCCGTCCGTGCAAAATAAGGTGTTAGTGAATTCGGATGATGGTGTCGAGTAAGCCTAGACGTTGGACTAGACAGATAGGATGCAGGATTAATTGATAAATCTCCATTAAAAAGCATGGAGAGAAACCGAACTCTTACGTTTTCCCTTCGCTGCTAAAAAATTTTGATGCCATTGTCACACATTATTTGTGAGGGGGAGCCATATCGAGAGAATTTCGAATATATATGAATCGCACTGCTTTCTTCTCTACCCTATCACCACATATTCACTACATCAACATTGCTTCATTGAGTGAAAAAAAAATAATAATTCCCTCAATTTTGATGTATTACTATAAGAAATGTACAAACTGAAATTGCAAATGTCTTGTGTAAATGATAACCACTCTTGTTGGCATGGCCCCTGTCACTTTCTTTGTAGTGTGGCAGGGATGCAGAATGTGCATTGTCATCTGCATGGACGTGCCTTTCACTACTGCTTGCATCCCTTGGTTGTTTTGTTGCCAGTGAGCTAATATCCTATCGCGATGGAACTGGTGCGTCTTACACAAAAGATAGTCACAGGTAGAAGTGCGTTTCAACCTTGGTGGACTCTGACATGCCCGTCACGTCGAATGGTTCCTGCCGTATCAAAACAAGACCACCGCTTGTCACACCCGCCATCGCAACCATGATGGATGCATCCATGGTCGTGATGATGGTGTGCGTGGATAGCAGTTGTGGTGCCACGCAAGGTGACAGATGCAAGAAAGCCATCGTTGTGGTGACGCGTACGTTGCCGCTTGGCGCCAGTTGGCCAACCGTGCCGCTTTTGCTGTGAAAATTTGCGGCATTCCAGGTCTTGTCAGAGTTGAGCCATGAACAGTCAAACACCACCAGTGTAATAAGTGTTTGATGCCATATCATGATGTGTGCATTTGCCACAACCAGGCGGTGGGCCCAAGATCACGAGAGTCGAATTAACGTCTTTTTACTGTATGCATGTGTAGTAGAACGTCGTTAGTTCGTATTTTACGATGCCGAAACAAATGTCCAAATGTCGAATTATCGAGCGTATCAAGCCAGCAACAAACAAATGCTACGATGTCAAGACTTTTTTAGTTTCTGAAGGATTTGGCAAATCCTGTTTCTAGTTTGTCCAAAAGCAGTGCAGAAGCTGCAATTCTCATTGTCTCGTGGCTGATTAGCCTTCGCAGCAGTGAAACCCTCGCGACTTCATACACAGTGGGGTGCGACGTAAATCTTCATCGAAGATGCTTTTCACTCACGCGCGCACCCACATTATTTTTTCGCTGGTGAACTGGTTGCCAGCAAATTGTCCGTCCATCACGATGTAGCCGGTGCTCTTCATCCTCGACAGCTTCGCCGTTTCACTCAGCCAAAACAAAACTACCGTTTGTCGCAACCTCTCCGAACAAAACCGTGGTTGCTACCGAAGGAATCACGAACGGCAACCACGCAGTTCAGAAGGCACGTGGCTGTCGCATGCACCGAGTCAAAACGAAACTACAGTAGACAATAGATTTTTCAGACCTTGCGGGGACTGAAAAATAGTCCGAAAAATTGAACAGTCACAAAAATGAAATTTATAAGTCTTAGAGTGGCTTAAGAAAATCTCTAATCATGCCCTGCCATCGAGGGCAGGACATTGCGTGGAGGCGATCAGATTTGCTTAGATTAGCGCAAGAGTGACGTCGTCTCCTTATGCAGTCGACAAGAGCGTCACCGCGTTGGTGATCTCCGTTCATGGAGGTTGCCATGGAGATCGAAAAAACGAGCCATGTTTCTTTGCACCACTTGGCTCTTGCGAAGGCACAGGAGGCGGGGCTGATCACACAAATGCGAAGCCACACAAACACGCACAAAGACGCAATGTCTCAGAGACACACCGGCTCTCTGGACACCACTTGCAAAATAGCAACCGAAACTTAAAAAAAGAAAAAAAGAAAGAAAAAAAAAAACTGATCCCACATTAAGTGATTATGACAATAGTGCTGACAGGTTAAAAAAAAAAAAATGTGGCATCCCCTGGGGTGTTTTGTCGGTCATGGCCTCCGAGATGTGGGGATCGCGTGTGCGTCCCAATCTTGAAGGCTATAGAGCGGGCCACTCGAAGCCATGCCTGACCAAGCCAGCGTAAAATCCAACATGGCAGTCTCCAAGATCAGGACGAGACATTCATTTGAGGGATTGCCAGCCGTTTGTGCGCAGGCGCGAGTAAGAGCGAGCGCGAGGGAGAAAATCTGGGGACTTTTGCTCCTTGAATATATGACTCTGCCTAGGCACTACAGAGGAGGTTTCTTTGTGCGTGTTGTAGGCCTTTGTCCCTAGGTGTGCTGACATTGCGGAGTGGGGACGAGTTTGTTTACACTCGGACGCTTCTGAAAGGCCGCCAGTAACGATGACTGACTCAACACCAGCGTCACAATAGCGAGAAAGTCTGTGCGGCATACCTTCAGAGGCAAAGTTCTGACTGGTGTTGCAGAAGTCGCGGGGCACGGTAGTGCTGAACTTGCGTCACAAGTTGATGTCTTGACGTAATTATATTTATTCAATCGTATTGTTTCCTAATTGAAACAACATGCCATTATTTCACAATATTGGTGGCGCCTCCAGGACATCAAAGCGGCAACGGGGACACCAAAGCTAGAATCCGGACTGGTCCGTGGGTTGGGGCTCGCTTAGGCCTGCGCAGCCCCAACCCGCAGACCAGTCCGGATTCCAGCTTTGATCCCCCTGGATCCTGCACCACCTGCTTTACTATAACCTCAGGTGCTCTCGTGAGGCCTCCATTTGCTGGTTACATGGGCCCTCCTGGAGCAGTGCTTGTAAAAAGTCTATAATCTATCGTCGCGATGAAAAAAGCGACCTACGACTTATACAACACCAGTCAGAACCTTGCCCCTTCAACACACTGATTACCAAATGGGTTGTTCGTGCCCACTGCCTCACCGCGTGGGCAGCCAGTGGCGGAGCGTAAACAAACTCGACCGCACTCCGCAATGCCAGCATGTCTTAAACCTCCTCCATAGTTCCTAGGCAGAGTCATATATTGAAGTAGCAAAAGCCCCCACATTTTCTCTCTCGCGCCTGCTCTTACTCACTCCTGTGCACAAACGGCTGGCGATCCCTCAAATGAACAGCTCGTCAAGATCAGGTAGCATCGCTCGGAACAAGCAATTTAGTCCGGAAAATCGAACTTCGGCACCCAAATTCTTCTGAAAAATCAGTTGCGAAGATACATTAGCTCTATGGGAACCCCGACAGTGCATTCATAAAGCCCGGAGTATCCGACAAATCTGCATTTTTGGAGTCAGAAAAATCCGCCGGCTACCTTATATATACTGCAACTGCTGCAGACGAAACCATGGTCGCTATTGACGCGATCATGGATGGCAGCTACATATGTATGAAAGAATGTGGCCAACGCAGTGTTATGCATAACGGTAAATGCAAGAATAATGGCTGTAAAGGCACAAATAGGCATGATGTGTTCTGGCATATTTATCATTCACATACAACTTCTGCTGATGACTATGGCGACGCGGACTCCACCTATTTGTTTTGGTTGCGTGCTAGCAGCATTTGTGGTGCTCGCCAAGCTCGGAGAGTTGTCCGAGTTAACCAGTGTGCACCTGAATATGTTCGAATTAATGAGAGGTTGATTCCATTAGATAATGCATACGCCTGTCAGGATCAGAGGACGAGTCCGAATTATCAGATTTTCTGTTTAGCAAGGGTTGAATCAATGAGGCTTTTCTGTACTTTGCTGCTACTTCATCACTCATTCCCAGGGAAAAATATATATTGCTTTTTATTAATTAAACTTAGTACAGTTAAACCTCAGTATAATGAAGCGTTTAACTTTTCGTAACTTCTTTTCCGTAGAACACCTAGCATTTTGAACATCAGTGTAACGAAGCCTGCTTACACACAATTTCGATATAACGAAATTTCACTACAGCCACGGGGGAAGGAAGTGAGGGGCAGGCTTCGTACTTTGTTCAACGCTTTGTTACCGAAGTTTTATCATTTGTGTAGGTTCGTTTTATGGGAACAGTGGTCTTGCATTTCGGCAGGTACACTCGATGACATGCTGCCTCTGAGATCGTGCTCATTGCCTTGACTCGAGGCACTAAGCACGACCTCAGAATTCATAATTCACTTATTGAGAAAAATGAATGCTATGTTTTCATTGTTACATTGCTTCAAAAATTTTTGCATGCGAACCAAAACCTTTATGAATCCTTGGGAATCTTTTTTTTTTTTTTTGTTCCAGAGTAAAACTGTGACGGAACATTTTTCGGTGGAACAAAACTAAAACCAAAATGAAAAACTCTGGTTAAAGCATTCCTTTGAGATATTAAAAGCTTAGCATTTTTATTGAAGCGCGGTTCCGATCTCTCATTTCCTGCTGAAATTTTTTCTGTGATGGTGACTGTTTTATTTAATTTGGTTTCATCGCTGTAGAACAAGAGGCAGTGTTTGAACAAAACCCATCCCCGAGCGCAAACTGATGCTTGCATGCACATTTGACTTGCTGTACTAGCGGGCAGTTGCATTGGCCTACGTGTGCCGCTAATTCTGTGACACATGGGTGTACAAAGCCAGTAATTCGCAGTTAATTAGTTCGTTTCGACAGATTGCACTTGTGTCATAGTCGCTCTCCTGCTTTAGAGAGCGACTATGGATGGCTTTGCTACGTCAGTGTAGGACTTTGTCAGTGTTGCCACGAGCCAGTGTGCCAACATGATTTAGTTTACGAGCAGCAGCCAGGCCTGTAGAATTCCTTTGAACAGAGTCTCTAAGATGCACACGCCAGTACGATGATACCTTGCTGCTGTGTGACCTAGCAGTGCTGGTCGAAGGTGCCCGTTTCCTTACTGTGCATGAAAAGCATGAGGTACCAAGGTTGATCAGTGCGCATACATGGTAGTACCATACCATTGGTAGCAGTGCTAAACGAAGGCTGCAGCCTGTGGCTAGCGTGAGCACCCCACTGTACTTTTCACACCACTAAGCCTTAGAGGCACGGAGTAGCTGGACTGATGACTGAACTTATCGCTCTAGAGAACCTGTTAAGAATATTGCTGCAAGGAGCTGAAGAAATGTGAGCCAAACAGATGGAGCCGTGGAGGCCTGACAGGAGACAGGGCCCTTTGTGACTGTTCAGCTATGCGGTAGTGGCGTCTGCAACCGCTTTTAGGCCAACTGTCGCGTAACCAAGATTGCCGGGTGTAAATGACTTCCAGTGAAACCGCTGGTTTATTCGCACTCACATTTCACGCAGAGGTGACATTTTGCGGTGAATGGAGTTGAATGCCTTGCTTGGTTGCTTTGCTGGCCTGTTTTTTCATCTAACAAAAACCAGACGTATGCATTGCTTGTGGCAATGCCAGACAAGATATGTGCTATGTAAGCAACGGAACAATGGTGTCATCGGTCATTGTTTGGGCATACAGTGTTTCGTTGTTATGGTGCAGGATAAAGCCGCCATTTTGCTCCTGCTATAGTTACTGGTGTTGCCACGGCCGATATGTACTTCGGGTTAATTCTGGACGAAGCATGTATGCAAAGGCATGCAAATGTTTAACTATATTAAACTTTATTCACTGTAAAATGCAATCTCTGTGGGAAAATATATGCTTTATTCACTAGTTCTTTGATCTTGTTATTCCCTGATTTTTGTAAACATTGTATTGCTTTTTTATTTTTATATTCGTGTAATTTTGCCCCTCCTGTTAGGCTTCTGTTTTGGGCCTGCACTATCGAATAAATAAATAAATAAATAAATAAATAAATAAATAAATAAATAAACGAACGAATGAATTAATATGAATGAATAATGAATGAATGAATGAAATTTTAGTACAAACATGCCATTCAGCTAGAAGAGTCAAGTATATCTGGTCCTCCTATTTATGCAATGCATCATGCAGTATATGAAGGACATCTATTGCCCTATAGCTTTTTCAGTGCTACATATCACACAACTTGAATCTTTCAGTTTAACAGTTGTATCTGCTTAACATATTGCGTAGTAATTGGTAATGCCTGGACCTTAGTTCTGTGGCGCACACTGGGTGAGGCACAGTGTCGGGTAGGTTAACCACTTTAATCGAAGTCCGAGAGAGGAGATTGCATTGAGGTTGATCTGCTTTCAAGATAGGGATGCACTCTGTGTTCTTGTTCTCACATCCTCTGTCTGTTCCTTAATGAACTGCAGTCTTGCACACTCTCTAATGTGTGCTGCTTCTTTTCCACTCTGTTTAACTGTGCCTTTTTTTTTCTCTCTTTTTCTCTCTCTCGCATCCCATCTACCTGCCTCTTCCCTGAAATGTCACTTTCATCACAAACCAACCTTCTGTCCACATTGTGGTCCTGTCATCTGTAATGATCTGTCTTCCCCCTGCACACATTTCATTGACTGAGGACACATCCTGCTTTTCATGGTTTTGCTTTCACTCTTACCGTCACTCATCGCTCCATTATTACTTCTGTACTTGCGATCGGCTTGTTTCATTTCTCCTTCGGTCTTTGCCTATACTGTACTTCTCATTGTGCGCTTGCTCCTTCCTTTTCACATCTTCACTTGCCATTTCCATCTGTCCTTGTGGCCTATTGCATCCATCATTGACTTCTGGCTTTGTCGTCTGTTCTTGTTATGGATTGCATACGTCTTTGCATTCTGATTCCTTCTATGCATATTTGTATTTTCATGCATCTTAACTCTCACATGCTTTCGCGCTTCTCAACTCCTTGCTGTTGCGATTCGTATCTGCCATTACATTATCTTCACTACTTCCTGGTTGGCATCTTTCATTTGCATAAAATTCGCTCCTCCTGTTCACTTTGTGCGGCTGGCATTGGCGCACTTTGTTATGTGGAATTCCTGGCATTGTCCTGCTACTGCTTCATCTTTCCTTCTTCCTCACCTTCTGCCTGTGCTTTTGAATCGCTTGCCTTTTCTTGTTTTGCCATTATGTTGTCCTTCTTGTATTGCACTTTTGCCTGCTTTTTGGCATTGCTGCATTAACTCCTTTTTTCTCTCTCGTTTTGTTATTGCCTGCATTTTTATCTTATTTGAATGCCATACCTGTCTTCTGTTTACCTTTTTCTCCCTTCTTTTACTACTATCGCACGCTTTCCTGCACTCTGATTTGAATTTCCCTGTCCTCTTCATCCTTCTGACTTATTGTGACATCTTCCCTTTCTTTTCTCGATCTATTATGATATACCTTTCCTCTGAACATTCGTGTTCTCGCTCTGCCATCCATGTTTTGTGTTTTCACACATTTCTCATTGTTGACCTACGTATTTCTGTGCTGATCTGCTTTCTTTTTTGATACCTCTTCTATTCTCACCTTTCGAAATATCTCTTTATCTTGCTCTTTTTCGCTCGTTTTTCATTTACTAATCTCTGCGATCTTTTGTTATGTATCTGTAATTGTCTGTGCATGTCTTTTCTCCACTTATACTTTTAAAACCTTATTTTATCTTGTAATGTTTCCTGTTCTTTTTGCGCACTTCATGTTCGCTCATTTCTGTAACCCTTCATGCCATCCCTGGTACTATCTTCGGTTTGCGGCCTCTACTTTACTTGCCTATGCTTGTGTGTCTCTGTCTTCTTGTCTTGCACTTGCCAACATTCTTTTGTGAATGTTCTTTGCCCACTCGTCTCTGGTGCATCTTGTGGCATGCCTCTCCCTTTCGTCCTTGTTTGTTTCACCCTCATTCGACCTTCACCCTACGTTCACTTCCTCCCTCCTTGTCCTCGTCCACTCTCCCGACCTTGACCCCATCCCGACTACCTTCCCTGCCGGACACTCCGCTGTCGGCCTTGCCGCTCACCACATAACAGCTTTCCGCCCTGAAAGCCTCAGAGTCGGACTTTATGGTCGGCGACCTCTTTGACCCCAAGGTCAATGGCCACACGAGCACCGATGACCTCATTCGGGCTGTTCAGCAGGAGGCCAACAACAACAACAGCTTCAGCTTCGACGATGACGACCTAGATCTGGATGAGGCAAAGGCAGCGCTGACTGCGAAGCCGGAGGTATGCAGATGCTCCCTCACCACGTGCAAACTCCAAACAGGGCTGCCATAGTTGCTGTAGTAGGGACGGTGACCTTGCTGTCTCATATTGTTGCTTTACTTTTCTTGCATGTGTAAGGGCACATTCGCATGACATTCTCATATAGAATCTGGCTTGATTAGAATTTTGACATTACTTGAAAGGGCCTTAGGTTGTAACACTGCATTTCATTTTGTCTGTAGCAGCACACTCAATGATAGTACTCTATTGGTTTGTTACTAATTACACTTAACTATTTGAAGTGTGAGTACTTATGATGCTCTGCAAGGCAGCTATGAACTGGGCTGCTAATCTCATAGTGCGTAAATATAATTTTTTAATGTGAAAGCCTCAAGTGGCTCATTGAGCTACAAAGCCGGTGGTGTCTGTAACATTGAAAGCGTTCCCATTGGCTGCGACGCCACTTCACTCGCGCTCTCATCACACTGGCTCGCGCTTGCTGGCTCGGGCCTTGACGGAGCAGAGTGAGCGAAAGGAAGCACCTGCTTGGGGGAGGGAGGGGGGGGGGCAGGGTATTGCGTTAGGAAAGAGGGCCTCACTGCTACGCCCCATTGCCCTCTCTCTCGGAAGCCTGTCTTATCAGCGTGTCCCTTGCCCGTGCAAGCTCTTGCCTGTGTTCTAGCTGCGCCTCAGTCAGGCCAATTGAAAACCCGCCAAGCGTTTCAGTGCACTTGCTTGCCCGGAGGAGTTCATAGCTTGAAGGACCGCTCAGTGGCATTCAATCGGACATTAATGCTTTCGCATGCACAACTCGTAAGAAGTGCTTAGGTGTCCTTAGATTCTTTCTTTTTAAGAAAGCATTTTAATTGCACATAAACGGGCTATCACATGGTCATTGAACTATTCTCTGTTATTGCAACTATGAATAGATGAGTTATAGTGCTTATGAAGAAAAATATGGCTTTCAGTGCAATTCTAACCGAAATCTTCAATTTGAGATTGCTGCCTCTTAGCTCATCCCACTGACAGCAACTGCCATTTTGGCATTGCTTGTGTGGAGTCAAAAAGTGCTGGGCCACTGCTGTGTCGTCTGCTCCGAAAGATTCCGTAACCACATGTGTGCTTTGCCAGACTCTGTTTGCTCCGTACGCTGTGGCACCAAATGGTAGCAAGGGCGTCACTATTGCATTGTGCCTTCAATTCGTTTGCTGGTGCGATAAGAACTGCACAAACCATAGAACACCTGCAGCAGCTCTCGGACTGATCATCGAGACACTATGTGAAAATTATCTTTTATACTCACCCATTGACCATGCAGAACACTCTTCATTTTGTCATCCATCAATGTTGCCAGGCTGCTGTATGGCTCAGGTGCAGTATAAAAAAATTGGACACTGAATTTCTGTTGCACTGAATGCACTCGAATTCTGCCAACTTGCTGTGGGACACGTACAGTTTAACATGCAATGCGTGATTCAGGATCAGTAGTTTGCTGTCATGGCCCTTTAATGCACTTAATATCACCTGTGTGTGGAGATTAGGACCTGCGAAATTGATTTCACAAAGTTTGATACCTCTGGGGTAAAATTTGGAGGCTTGCTATGAAAAATGGAAGTCAGTCTTTTGTGTAAAAGAATACCACTGCACGTCCTTCGACTTCAAAGCCGAACTGCCTTGCACGTTATGGCAGCCTGTGAAAAGGGAGGCATTACAGAGGCGACGGCCGAGTTGTACATCTGAATGGATGCAAATGGCCGGCTCTTTGGAACATTCAGCCTTGTCGGAAACCTTTGTGCAGAACATTGTTTATCAGAGAGGGAGGCAGGCCTACACGTCACTGCAGGACAGCTACATCTGGTGTCAGGATTTCATGTTTCCTCGCTTAAGCATTTCATTTCGATATGTTGGACAATAGCGACAACTGGCTTGGAGAGGCTAACTGAGAGTCATTTGCAGTTGACCCAAAGCATCCTGACAGACAAGTGACGAGTCTATCTGGACTTCTTTGAGTTTGTTCTCGTTTTCAGTGTTCGAGTGTGCCAGTGACTCGTTGCTTCGTAGTGCTAACATCGCAGTGCCATGCATACAGTCAAACCCGGATCTATCGAACCCACACATAATGAAGCACTGTGTATAACAAACATCAATAAAATCCCCTTGAAAATATTTGTATAAAATTTAAATTTTATATATTGAATTACCTATATACCAAATCTGAAAGTGATATCAAAAAAGTACGGTACATAGCTAATTCGTATAAAATTTTAATTTTATACATTGAATTACCTACATATCAAAACTTGTTGTGATCCCTTTCATATTCAACATATATGGGGTCGACTGTACCACCATAATGTAATATGATCTGCGTAGTGGTTCGTGCCAAATTTCTTCAATCATGCGTTTTGTGAAACCACACTTCATACTCCGAATATCAAGCTATAGGTATTATTTACTGACATGCCACAAGCAAGCAACAGAATGAAACTTTGCTTGAACGAGTTGTTGCCTATTGCCTGCTAAAATGTGCTCGTAATGGTAAATTGCAATTTTTCACAAGTTTCACAATTTATTTCAGAATCGCATACATTATACAATAATGGGTACACAAGCAAAAAGCTGAAAATGACTTGACTAGATCTGTACTGGCTGAAAAAAAAATGGTGTGGATAAGAAGTGCTGTTCATTTGGCTTTGGTTACTGGACACTCTTTGTTTCTTCTTCAGGTGCATGTTTTATAATTTATAGTGGTGTAACAATTAAGTCATGCAACGATCAGCAGACCTCCCACACTTTTTGCTGATTATCATGTCTAGATTCTGAAACATGGGGCATTTGGGGAGTTTCGCAATTGGAAGGGTAGGAAAGCTTTGGTTTGTCAATCAGTCCAAGAATGTTAGATGAATAAGTCTGGTGTATTTTAGCGTTTTGCCTGAAGGCTAAGAAGATCTAGAGCGCATTAGGAACCGTGATTGCGGCTAAAGAAGAGAAAGAAAAGCGCAATGTTTTTTTGCACATTTGTACTATACTGTGTTAATGGTGTGCACAGGTAAAACTAAAAGCAATAGAGTTGATGGAACATCAGTCCCTGTGATGTCTTACACCATGTTGCAAAATGCACATACGTGTATGTGTGGGGGGGGGGGGTGAATTCAATGAATGACTAAGCATTTTTCTTAGTAGTTATGGTATTAAAGCAGTGCTGTCATGTGTGGCTTTAGTGAATGCTTTTTGCCAAGCTCTGCTCAGGCTTATTCACATTTTGTTACATGAGATGCGGTATTTACTTGTGCAAAGCCTGTACTTTAGTTTTTCTCGAAGGGGCCCTGAAACACGTTTTTCTAATTAATCGTAGCATGGCCTCGCTAATAAAGGACGTCGTCTCACAAATCTCATGCTGCGAAAATGTTTTGAATGCTTCAACGGGTTGTCTCATCGATATGCGGTTTTCTCTCTCATTTCGTCTCTGCTAGCGCCCTGGAAGCTATACAGCGGAGAATCCAAAAAGTCAAAGCCCCGCTCAAAAGTTGAGTGTCGCAGCAGCATGAGACCTCGTCCCAACACGCTGTGGCAGCCGCAATAGCCTACGCTACACAACACGCCACTGCTGCCTCAGTGGCCACACACGGCAGACGCAGCTACGTGCAATTGTGCGTAGACTGGCAGTGCAAAGATGAAATGATTTTTCTGCCTTCTTGAGATTGCAGGCTCGCTTATTTAACTCAAAATTACCAATTATGTATTACTGAAAGGGCTCTCACAATCACGAAATCAGCCAATAGAGTTCGCAGTGCGGAAGCGAGAGCAAGCAATCTTTTGCTGTTTTGATGCGAAAGTATCATATGGCCCCTTTAGCGAAAAAGCCGGTGGCTGTCATCTGTAGCAGCAAAACGACGCCTAAATAAAGGCAACTTAGAAGAAGCACTATATCAGCTGTTGCTGTGCTAGTCCATGGGCAAATTTCAAAAGACTTTTTTCTTTGTTTCTTCTTTTATAATATTTTTTGTGCAGAAGTCAGGAAGCCGGAGTAGTGGCGATGGTGGTGCGGCGACAGTCACGCTGTCGAGTCAAAAGATGGCAGGCCTCAAGGATCTCCTTCTTGCAGAGAAGCTGAACACCTCAGCGATCCAATTGCAGCTGACAGCTCAGTCACAGGTCCAAGTCGTCAAACGAGGCCAATCCAATCCAGCTGGCGGGCCCCACGAAGCCACAACACGACACTCCAAGAGGATGCGCCGGGAATAGAAAGCAGGGCCATCAAACTTCACCATTGCTGTTGAAACCCCGCTGTGCCGGTTCTGCAGTGCTAAGTGATCGCTTGTCGTCTGCTTGCACTTAGCATCGTTTGCAGACGTACGCAATCTCTGTTGGCTTTTAATGGCAGATTGCTATCCCCGAAATTGTAAAAATTCTTTGGCTTGGCGCTTTGTGCTGCGGCTTGCAGGTGGCCTTTGCTTGAAATGCTGCGAGTTTGTTTGTGTGCAGGGTGGAGTGCACCATTTTGTGAGAAGTGTTGTCGCGGCAATGTGTGAAATGTTTTGGATCGATTTGTTAGGTCAGCAAAGGTGTAGTTGTCGCTTCTTCATTTTCTTTTCTTTATTTCTTTTTCCTTTATTTTTTTTTTTTTTTTGCCGGTGTTGACACAGCCTTGAGTCACACTGCAAAGTTGTGTTATTGTTGGTCAGACCATCGCTTTTTTTTATTGGTCACTGTTGTTTAGAGGCTGGAGGGAGAAGTGTTTTCATTTACCTTCTGCCTTCCCCACCCCTCTTTCTTATTTTGCATGTACAGACCACAGGTTCAACTAAAGTTGAACTTCGTCAGGGGCACCTTTGAACAGCATTGACATGGCCATTAATTTATGCACTTTGATGCCCGGTCGAGGTTCACTTTATCACTGTCGCAGACACGTCCTTCTGTTGAACCAAGGCTGGGATGTCACTTAAGTGCTCTTGTGTAAATCGTGAAGCCCGGTATGAAGCTTTAAGACTTCTTTTTATTATGTTTTTTTTGTGTTGTGCGAATGTAGTCACTGCATTTAAGGGAGCACTGCAGCAGCAGTGCTGCTCGGCGGCATTTGTTTCTCGCACATTACTTAGACATCCTTGGTCTCGCATTGTTTTGAATGTGGGACGCACAAGACTTGGGGGGACCACACTTTCCATTATTCAGTGGCGCACAGCTTATGTAACGCTTAGTCCAGTGTAATCCCTGTGCCAGATTGAAGTTCTTGATAGCGCAGAATGCTTATAGAGCGTTCAGTGCTTTTATCTGTGCCGTGTGGCTTGGGTTGATGGAAGCTTTATTACCTATCTAAAATTGAATGGAAAGCCCTGAGGTCGTACGGTGATGTGTGTTTTTATTCTTGCAACCTCAAAACAAGGTTTCGCACTTGCCACTGCCTCGTGCTCACTGAAATTTTTAACAATGTTGCATTTCTTGATCCTCATCGATCAGTCACACCTTGTATCCTTGTTTGCTTCGTGCAAACTCTTAGCTGCTGACGCTTAGCAAAACCAATTAAAATCTCTGCAGCAGTTCGCTATTCTCATGGCGGAAAGCGTATACAACAGTGTTTTTCACTAATGCCACATAAACAAGGTAAGCTAAGATGCCAAGTGCATATTATTGAACGATGCGTACCAAAGAAATGCAGTGTTGTCACAATATTTGAACTAGAACTAAGCAGTGATAAGGCCCGAGTCTTCTTTTAAAGCTGTTCTAATGAATACACAGGTCACTGTAGCTACGCCTGTAGGTGAGATAGGGATGGTACTCACAGCAGGCGCGCTTTTAATATGGTGGAATTGCCTTTGAGGAAAGAGATGGCTGTTTGCAACTTTATTCCTCATTAACCTTGCGGAGCTTAACTTTACGACAACATGCGCAGCGACAAGTCAAATGTCACAGTATACTTGTGAGGTTTATATGTGTATATATGTGTACATAACTTATGGTCTTTGGTTGACGTCTAGTCGAGCATGGTAATTTTGTGTACTTTAGTGTGGGTAATATAATTTCATTTTCTTCTTTCGGGAGCAAAAAAAAAAAAAAAAAACATGAATTTCAGAATTTTACACCTTGGAAAGTGGGTACAAAAAAAACTTTTTCAAATTTCTGAATATGTTTGGCTTTGCTGGTTTGTCCAGGCATGGGGGCGTTTGTTTCATTGAGTTTTCGTTACTTCCTTAAGTTAATCGTAGCATTTCTGTTTTTTTTTTTATTTGCATGGTTATGCAGGCACCCGTGGTACCTTTGGTGTTGGGAGCACTTTGACGCCATCTCTTTGATGTAGTTATATTGTGATTTTGCGCCAACACTCGCATCACAAGAAACATATTTGCATGGCGTGGTATCTTTTAGAAGTGTTGATTCTCATTTTTCCAGTCTGTAATGCCACAGTGCTAACTTATCTGTGTACCACATTGGTACATGATCTTTATTGCGCAGGTAATGCTCATGTTGCAGTTTATTTTCCGTCAGACAATGGTCATCAAGCCTTAGGAAGTCTGCAGCGCTTGTGGTGAAAAAGACGAAATGCACCGACCTGATGCATTCTTCTATATTTAAGTTCCAGTCACACAGGCACTTTAAGCATTTCGAGGATTTATATTGTTTCATTTCGCACACGCAAAATGGAGGAAAAACGACACTTATGAATTCAGCAAAGCACGAGCCACCAACTAACTGTCTGTCTTGTTCTTTTTCAATATGCGCTTAATATAGGCGATAATTGAGCTTAAGCTTAAGTAAAAGGTTAAAAAAGGAAAGAAGATTTTTAAATGTGACAATTGATGGAAAACTTAGGCCAGCAGAGCTACCTTTCTTTTTACTAGGTTCTTCTCCAAATTGCACAGCAAGTAGTGGAATGTTATGAATGCACCTAAATCAAGTGATGGAATGTGAACTTCGTGTGGGTGAGGCATAAACACTTGCTTTGTAGGAACGTTCGGGTTTATACGGGCAACTCAGGTTTGCAAACCCCTAAATTAGGGTTTCCGCTTCTGTCACCACAGAAGTGTTGCTGCAAAAATCTGGCAGGCGACGGTGCTAGGCACCGCAGTGTGAAAAGCACATTCAAATGAAGCGATAAAGTTGTGAGCAGCCTTATGAAGCTTCGAAGCCTGATAATATAGGTGAAGTTATGTTACAATGACGAAGCAAAATAGTCGTCATACACCATATTCAGCATGCACAGCAGGCAAGTACATTGGCCATGAAGAAGGGTTAGCATAAGTGACTGGTGACCGGAGCGGCAGAATCTCGAATTGTGGGGAAGGTTGCCAGTTACCTACATCAGCATTCGAGCGACTGTGCATATATATATATGACAATCTTTTCATCTCACATTCGTTTGATGGCCAGCCATTATTTCCCCCAAACAGCAGCAGCAGGAACTGTCTACCAGAATAACCTTGTGTGTGAGGAATCGGAATGGCCTGGTACTCTTCTCGCTCTATCCACATGTCGTCATGCAGCATTCAGTATTGCCATTTTGCCACGCTGATCGTCGGTCACTTGAGCAAATAATTTTTCGAGAAAGCACTGTGCGCCCTCACCAAAATTTCAGCCTAGAAGCTTGGAAACCAATACACTCAGTTTACTCCGTCTTCTAATTCACTCTTATCTAGTTGGCAGGAGTTCTCTAGACACAATTTTTTCAATTTTTTATCCACCAAAGGCCAGAACGCTGTTAAATATATGCCACTAAAAAGGTTTAACCAGCAGCTGTCAACACCTGCAATAAATTGTTGCTTGCAAAATTCTACAAGTGACAACTCTAACTGCGCTAGGGGTGGCTCAAAATGTGCACCCTGGCATGTTGGCATTAGAGAGTCAGAAGAGTGTTAGTCCTCCGTTGACTCATTTAAATCGGGAGATGCATACTCGAAGTGTCGAAGTTTATGGTACCATGTGGAAGTACTCGAAGTACTAAGCTAAGCTTCGAGCCGACTTTTGCATTAATAGGGGCCAAGCACACTAACCAGTGCTACACCAAAGAGCTTACTTTCCTCCTTAGGGCTGATTTTTGTTTCATATCGCTGTCTCTTGGAGAGCACTAAATGGATACATTAGGGCAAGCTAATTTCACTCCCAGGTATCTGCTGCCCCCCTTTTTTTTATGAATAATATATGCAAATGGTGTGGGGACTTAGGATATTACAGTACTTGTGTCCTGTCTATGGAGTAAGATAGACAGCAATGGCAGACTCCGCTCATCTGAAAAGGACAGATCCTGAAACGCTGGTTGCCGGTTCACAGCGCATTTGCCAGACATGAGGAAAAAATGTGGAGGTGGGCGGGGGGGAGGGGGGCTGCTTCAGTCAACCAACGGAGTAGGTAGAGTGTGGCTGTGCGGCTGTGGCAAGCTCAGTTCTCTCTGCCGTTGCTATAGAAACGGCGTTGGGCTGTGCTTAACCATGCTCCCGCGCCTTTTCTCCTATTCGTTGTGTCGTCTGCTCAGCACATGCTGTAGCACCATTAGCATGCATACGTATTGCAGTTCATGGAGAGGCGTTTGCAGATGAAACATGTCTTCACTTTAATTCATTTATTCGAGTTATACATTACAGGCACCATGCCATCCCTTGATTAAAGGGCCCCTGAAACGGTTCAGACAAATGTTATATATGCGTAGGGTACAGATTAAGTAGAAAAGTCGCACTACAATTTAAGTGAAGCGTTACGTATTAATGGAGCAACAAGCGATTACAAGTTACCCTCCTCCCTAGCCGTGCTTTTCCTCCTCAACTTTGTTCGCCGAGCGGTCGGCGCTAAGCTCCGCCTTCACTGGTTCTGAGTCACGATGCGACGTCACATCGTCCATTTCCAGTTGTTTTGGAACCCATCCCCGCCCGCAAGAAACCTCTCCGCTAGCCCGTCGACCCCAAGCAAGAGCTATCGAAGCAGCGTGCGTTGCGAACATTCTGTCGTAGCGCCGAACGTGTCTGGTATGCCGCTAATCACATACTTCCTCAATGATTCGGCGGAATGGTGGAGGCATAAACTCAAGCTGATGAAGGAACTTTAGCGTAGACGTACGTGAGCTGCCTGATCGGCCTCCACGGTCCAGCCACCCGGTGGCGCAGAGCTTAACCAGCCAAAGAAAGAGCTAATATTGCTCTAACCAAGTGTAAAACATATTAAACATTTACAAAAACGTGTTAATGATTACACTCCTGCGAAAAATTTACACCAGCAGCAAAGAAAAATACATTTTGTTACTGTTACTGTGTGTGGTTGAGCTCTATGCCACCAGGTGGCTGCACCGTGCAGACCATTCACATTTGCGCTTCTGTTCATCCTCTGAAACGACACGTAAGGGGACATGGCCAGGCCCTACCCCCTTGCGCTTGTGTTTACCCTAATACCGGACTTGCGAAATGCTATTGCGTTAGTAATCTTCCGGTGTAAAGTGACGGCCGCAATCGCACAAATCCTGGCACCGATCGGATAGCGGCAGTCAGAAGCGCTGCAGCCAGTCCGCTCGTCTACTGGCTTGCAGAGGGACACGATGTCGCAGCCTGACATATTGCCAGTCGCTACGTTTGCAGTCCACAATGCAACAAAGTCGAATCATAGCACTTGCGAAAAGACAAACCAACACTGACGGCGGAGCTCTCGTCAAAGACGGAGCATGTTGTAACACAAGCAGACTACACTTGCTGTGTGCCGGAAGTGCTTAAGTGTACTGAAAAATTGTTCTTGTGCATTCTCTTTATGTTAATTCCTTTTTATAAAAGCAAATTAACTAACATTCCAACTATTACGAACATTATTTGTTCAACATAAAGTTGGAAAAGTTATTGATCACGCGCCCTGGTCAGCCAATCGGATAGCTCGCCCCACTGACGTCTTATGGGTGATTTCGGTCATATGGGTAGGGGCGGCTTAAAATTCCGCCGAGCAGTGTGCTGCGATCGGCAGCGATGTGCATTTTTAAAACCTTATAATAAATTACACGCTTTACGCGGAGCACTTAGATGTGTCAATTAATGATCAGAAGGACCTACACTAACAACTCAGTACGTTTGTAGAAAATCGTCAAAATCGTTTCAGGGTCCCTTTAAGGGAGGTTAAAAGGAATTGTGTTAGGTGCAGGAACAAAAAACACGGAAAAATGAAATGTGAAGGCTATGCAGGAAAAAGAAACTGGAAAATGGGGAAGCGGCGGATAAAACGGTCATGTGTGGGGTGTCGAGCTATGTCAGGAGACCGTGTAAACAAACTTTTAGGGCAAGGGTGCCTTTCATTACTGCTTTTGTTTTAGAGTCGTTCAAGTAGACAGACACATCGCTTGCTTCTTTTCCTATGATGCTTTTTCTGTTGCCCGGTTCTCTCCGTACCTTGTGGTGGTTCATGAAGGCAGAAGCTTGACTCTTTCTGGATGCAGAAATTGCTCCGGCAAAAGTCAATTTTGAGTTGCGCTTGAAGAGTTGGTGCTGTCGTCATTCCGTGCTGTGGGGCTACTGGGGCCGCTTTATTCTGCAAAAATCGTCGTTGCGAGGCATATTCAAACCGTGCTCTTCACTGAACAGATCCCTGTAGACTCCAGGATGCAAATCTGAGAATTACCCTTATGGCACGTGCCTGGATGGGAGAACAAACCTACATTGTGTGCACTTGTAGACAAATTGTTGTCCTTCTGCCTTTCTGCATTTATGTCTTGTGGTAGCTTCTGGCATTCAGCATCAGTGATTTGCGCCTTGCTTTCTTCGAAAATCGTCGAAACTGCTTCCTTTCGAAGTTGACCAAAGGACTTTCTTTTCGTTGCCGCACTTGTAAAAAAATCACGTGCTACTCGAAATCTGGCGCACGTTTTGTCTTTTGCTTTAGGCAGTCACACACTTCCAGGAATTTCCTGTCACCACTGCTGCAGCAGCTGCGGATCAGATGGTGCTGTGAAGAGAGAAAGCTTCTCTTGTTCCTTGCCATATCTGGATTTATAGCAGGGCACAAAACACTTTATCGGTTACTATTCTGTTGTTTTGCCTTTTGAAGGATGAGTGTCAACACACCTTGTTCCATCGGACATCATTAAACATACTGCATGCATAGTAAACAAAGCGCTGAGCACGAAAAGTATGTAGCACATAACCTTCACTTCCGCACAGGTGTTTGGACGTAAGAAATGTGTATATCTGCTGTGCCTTTTCATGCAACTCCATTTTAGAGCACACCTTTTAGGTGTCGTTAGGCGGTGAGCGTTGGCGTAACCGAGCAGACGAGCATAGCAAAAGAGCGAACGTGGATCACTGCGTGGCATGAAAGACATGAGGAGGAAAGCGGAGGAGGAGGCTGTGGCGAAACCATGAGGTGGAAAGCAGTGGAAGGAGGCACGGCGAAAGGGTGACAAGAAAAGCGTAGTGGCGCAACAATGGCTACGATATGGCACCAGAGCAGCGTGCGTCCTCTGGGAGGTCTGTCGGCAGCAGCTGCTGCGAATTGTGCCCCACACGTCACCCACGCAGTGGCCCTCGCGATCTCCAGGTTAGCGAGGCAGTCACACTATACTTCACTCCATTTGCAAACCTGCTGCTTCGTTCGCAACATGCTGCACGAGACAGATTGTCCAGACCAGCCAATATATCGAGAAATGAAAACATGCATAGAGCTGCGCTCAAATTTCGCGTTATGGAGTATCGTATTCGTCGGTGAATTTTTTTCGTCTGCTTTCTGCAGGGACAAGTACAAATGCTTTGTATAAGTGCAGAAAGAGCAGGGAGCATGTGTACATTTGCATTCTTTTTATTTGTGTGCACATAATCTTGAGTTTCATCGCTGTTCAGTTGAGATGGCCAAAGGTCCGATTGTGCGGCGGTGGAGTCGGCACTACTGTCTTTCTTACTCCATAGTCCAGTCTTAAGGAAAAGGGCATTCAACCTGTACACTTCTGCTGCCTTATTGCAGTAGGAGGGCCTAAATCAGTGAAAGGAATAACAAATTTTGCACTGAAATCATAGTGTTGCTAAACCATTGTGTATTTTGAACTAACACCTGCTGAGACAGTTTTAAAAGAACAGTGTAGCAGTATAGCCTGATCTAGTGCTTGCCTTTAGTGTCGCTTAAAGCAGTACTGACACACCATTTTAGACTTGTAATTTTTCCATGTTAACTGACACTCCAAGTCCTTTAAAGCACACATGCGCACGAAAGAAACCGGCAAGTGTTAAAGCACCCTGTATAACTTAAGCTTACTATAATGCTTGTTTCTATAAACCAGTTTCAATTTGGGGATGCAGGAGGTGGTTGCATCATGATGTGCGGGCCAGCTTCATTTCTGCAATTGCTGCAGCTGCCACACGCGTGCGCAGCCATCTTGTTCATTTGTTTTATGAGCAAAGCCATCACCGCTTTATTTCTAAGTGATGCCAGCAAATTTTTCTCTGCGTCCTGACCTCACGATAATGTTGATGACACCAGGTACAGCATTTTGAGACCAACGTTAATAGAAGATTGTAAAACTGGGGCAGAACTCATCGACAGTGACAGTCCAGGCAGTGCGAATAGCAGTATTTTGGGATAAAAATCAGTTTATTTTAAACTAAATCAGTGAGCGCAATGTATGTCCCCAGAACGTTCTGGGAGGAACCTGAACAGAATGGGACTGCGCTAGAGTGGACCTTCACTTCGACTAATCTAGATGTTTTTCTCCACATAAATAATTACTTCTGCATTCTGAAATTAAGTCCTACTTCAGCCAACTGACAGAAGTTTACAAGTCCGTTATTCAGAACTTGGATGCTATCGCACAGTTTTTGCAAAACACCAGTGCTTCCGGCAGTTCTATGTGCTTTGTGAGAACGGCTTTTGTGTGAGCAACGCATGGTAGAGTGACCACGACTTCAAAGATATGCGTTGGTACTCCTCTAAATGCTTCCCATGCAGGCAGACATTGCTAGCTGCAAAGTACTAGCAAGCTGTGCCAGGTTTCTCGAGCACGCCGTTGTTTCATACTGCGCTTGATTTTGATTTTTGGAAACATGGTATTTCGACATCGCAGATGCGGTAGTACTAGCATTGAGCAGCATTAGCGTGCGTAGAAAAAGAAAAGCATTTTGTACTGTTTGTGCCTGCCTGCTGCACAATTCAAAGCACCTGTTAACAGGCCACAGTTTTTTTTTCACTTTGAAACACGTAGTTAGCACTACTCACGTATGAAGAAAACAAGACACTTTTTTTTTTCTTCATCACTACCATACCTGGATGTGGAATTTGTCATAAGACGTCACGAAGGCAGTAATGGCACTAGCGGCAAGTAATGTGAAAGCAGCAGTGAAAGGATTTTCTGAGGTCACAGCAGCATGCTTACGAAGTAGTTATTAATAGATTTTAGCTTATTGTTAACTCTGCCTTTATGTTGGAAGAAAATTAAGCATTGCTCATCAATTTTAGTAGAGTTAATCGAAGATGAATTCATCAAATTGAATGGAACTAAGGCCTAGGACGTGAAAAAAAGAAGGAAAAAATGCTACCTGATCAGCTTATGATAAAACATTTTGTTTAGCCATATTTATGTGTTTTATGTCTAAAACAACTTTTGTCCGATACCTGTTGTTGGTGCTGTTTCATCGCACTAGCTCTGAATCTGGGAGTAAGCACTAGACATGATGATTCAGTAAAGAAATGCTACAAGACGTGCATATTTAGAGAAACAGGGCGGCAGACCAGCTCACGAGCTCATGCGACTCGTAAGCTTGTGTCGTTTACTTACTTTTGTAATGACCATCTGTTGCGCTATTTAATTGTACTATGGGTATGCCTTTCGGCATTTCTTTGCAGAACCATTGTGTGCAGAGTGTACTCCCGAAACCGCAGCTTGTCCAGCACATGACACAAGCATTCGTGTCACCTGGCACTTGTGTGGAATGAAAAACACATGTTGCGTAGAGCCGTGAATGTCAGAGGTATTTCTTTCGGTTGTCAGTCTCTACAAGCAACAAATACTGGCAAAACTGAACTCAATCCTTCATACATGTATAGGTTTCACCACTTAACCAAGTTGTATCAAGCACTGTGTTGTTTTGCTTTTATCCTTTATGTACAGCAGATTCACCTTAAAACAAACTTTGTTATGACATATTCTGTGATAACCTGGACCTATATTTGCAAAACTTATCTAGTATAAGAGTGTTTTCTCATTGGCTGTTGCTCAGGTGCCTGTCATTCATGGTAGGGATTTATGAAATAATAGAATGATTCTTATAGTAAGGGCCAATCTTGGGAACCACGTAAGTAAAGTTTTGTGGGTATGGGAGCCAGAACTGTTTGAGGATCTTTTTTCACTTTGTTTTAAATTCATTGTTAAGATGAACGTTTGATAAGGTGAGTAGATTTCTGAGGTCCTTTCATATTGTCCTTCAAGGGAGTCTGCTTAATTATGGATCAAACAGAAGACTGGAATTTAGATTACCCAACAGAAAGCTTGCACTTTGGTGGTCCAAGTGTAAGTTGTGTTAATTAGGAGTAGTTTTATTGACCTGCTACTTGAAAGGAAAAAAATAATATGCACAGTTTCACATCTTGTAGCAGGCGCATAAGTCATAACTGCTTCCATATTATTGCCAGCAGACAACACAGAGATGCATAACTGTAATTAACAGTGAGGCAGGTGTAACCACTTTTGCTTAACATCTTTCTTTACATTGCTGTGTGTAGATGTGATAGCAACTTGTGTGTTTGGAGTATTTTCACCTGCTGACTACAACTGACAACTTTATGTGCTGCAATGCACCCAGCACATTTATTTATGTTGCTGATGTTTATTGCATGCAAAACTCCTTATGTGAGCCGTTACTGAAATCTCCAGAGATCAATCTTGCTGTAAAATTTTCTGCGCTGTTATTTGCCTACAATATTTCCAAAAACCTTAGGTCCTGTAAAACTGACTGGCAGTTCGAAAATGCTTTTACGGAATGGCTCGCTTACTCCTACTAATCCAGCATTGGTTGATTTGAGCGTGTGTAGACATTCTGAAAGGCGCTCATGTTTGTTCAGTGTCTTTTTAATTAACACATATAATTTGATTGTATTTTTGCATCCACTGTCAGGGTTGTAATTAATTATATGTCATCTTGGGATTACCTCAATTTCTTCTTTCTTCCAAAGAACTCGAGTGAAGGAGGCTATAAAGGCATCATAACCAGTATCGCGCATGTCTTATGCAATTTCATGTTTGTACTGCTGTTTTATTAATTGCACGAAGCAGTTACTGTCAAGTTCCTGATAGCAGGGAGGCTTGCAGTTAGCGTTCACCATGTCACAAATTCTTTAAAGTGCTTCAAGCTGGGAGTATGAAAAAGCCGAGGTATTTAATACGGCAAAGCATTTCTTAGATCAAGACAGCTGATTTTCTGGCATGAACACAACATCCTGCACAATTGGAAATGGCCCACTTAAGCATTTGCAGCCATAGCTCAGTGGAATGCTGGTCACTAGTGTGAATTGGCTTAATGATTGAGCACGTCATTTCCTTTCTGAATGTAAGGCACATTTTCAGTTCTCATGCTGCTGCCACCATGCAGAATGAATGTGATAGAGCACAGTGTCGAGCGAATCAGACTCCTAATAGGAACGAGGCCCCTTTAAGTGATCCGTAAATTGGCATGGAGGTTTTGAATTTTTCGCTCTCCCCTTGTTTTGCCGGCAACGGAATCAAACCCCCCCCCCCCCCCCCCCTGTCTTGCTGCACACTGGGGCTCAATCTCATAGCGGTTCAGGAAAGGAACTGTTCGCTTGCCTTTGTGCGATTGGTCAGAATCGTGCTGTTGTCAGCACAAAAGCGCCACTCTGACTAATCACACGAGGACAAGCAAACGGCTTGCTTTCCGAACAGTTGCACGGTCGCACCCCTGATCTCCCCACCTGGTCGCGACGGCTTCCGCGGAAGCACTCGTGTTGGTTGCGAGAAAGTTTGTGGCATCCGGTGGATGAAACTGTCATCGTTAGGGCTAGTGAAAGCAAAAAGAGAGAAAGGTATGGCCATGTTAGCGTGCCTGACAGTTTCTTGCGTTCTTGTAAGGGGTTGCCAAGTGGATGCCTGCAGGAAGTTAGGACAAGTGCTTGATGGAGCTAGGCATGTGGAAGCATGAGCTTCTCATTAGCGTGAGAACGTGCAAGGGATTCGGGTCCCTCATCTGACCACTGCGTGTGATGTAAATGCAATTAGGGCCCCCTTGAAAATGCACCAGAGAATGGACAAGGCCATGACTATTGGACCTGGATATCTCTAGTTTGTATGGCGCATGTAACGTTGAAGCACAGAATAGTGTGCAAGACTTGAGATCTGTCATTGGCAGAGCTGTACATTTCAGTACTACGGCAGCATGTATACCAGATAGTTGTGATTGTTTTATTTAATTATAATCCTTTAGAACTGGCTTCGCAAGCGAATAAACATGCAGACCACGCCTTTATGCAAGAGCTTTTGGCTGTACAAATGCGAACTTTTCTTGGGCTTACAACAATTATTACAGATGCATCTGTAAGACATTCCGTGAATTGCAGGCAGATCAAAATGTGCTCTTTTGGTGACTTAACAGAATCGAAAGGGGTGTTGCCACTGTTTATCATCAATGTGAAAGTGGTTCCTCTTGCAGCACAATTCTGTGCAGGAGTTACCAAATGCAAAGGTATGCTTAAATTGCCGCATGCAACATGTGGAAAGTGTTTTTGAAAGCCTGACGTCACGGAACTGGCAGTGTCTACATTGACTATGGAAGATGGTTTGTAAGAATGCAGTTGTCGCCACTAAGGTGCTTGAAACAAGCTCCTGGAAAAGAATCCCAATGTTGAGAGCCGTTGCTGATGTTGTCAAAGTGTTGGTTTTAAATGGTACTGCTGGAATAACAATTGTTGCATCCATTTGTCGATGGTGATAGCTGGTTTGGCCATAAAGCGCATATGCTGGTGTTAAGAGAAGAGTGTTTGTTGCATGCAGTCGAAAGTCTATTCTGTGTGAAAGAGGAAGGGTCGCTCTTGTTGTTGTTAAGGTGGCGTTTGGTGCTGCCACTGTGATTGACGAGTTCCCAGGTTTGTCCTGCAGTTGATGCAAGCATTGATGCACAGTATGCTGTACAGAATTGTGACAACATGTGCCCATATTTTTGTTGGAAAGCGAGCATTTGTGGCCGTTTTCATTTGTTGCATCTGCCTGGTTTGTGTTTCGCCAGTGCTGGAGTCCTCACTCGAACGGAATTGCAGCACATGTGACTGCTTGCTTCATATTATTCTTTAGCTCACTTAATGGCAAAAAAAAAAAAAAGAAGCCTGCATAATTGAAATGAGTGAACTGTACGAGTTTCAAGAAATGGAAGGAATTTGTCTACTAATACACTGTCTTCATGGAGTAGTTTATTTTAAGTAATAGCATTGAAATAAAAGTGACAACCAGCTGGAAACAGTGAGGTAGCTCACGGGTGGTATTCACAGCCTGTCACTTTGGTGAACGAATTCACTTTTGTGTGAGTAGCTCTGGACGTGTCACCTTGTATAAATTGCAGCATTCCTGCTACCCATAGTCGTCAGCGACCCATGAGGTGGTGTTCAACCCGAAAATGAAAATGCCATCCCAGGAATCGAAACGTTAATGTTTTACAAGGTGAGCGAGTGTACTAGGCTAATGATTCTTTACATTTTATGTACGACAACTTTCGCTCCAAGCAAAGGAACCTGCCTTTGATAGGAGCAGATCTGTTGCTTGGCTAAGAGTTTTCTTTTGAGCGAAGACAACAGCACTGGGCGTTACAAAGGCATCTGGGTATGTTTGAAAAGATCTCTATTTGTAGAGAAGATGGTTAGCCCAGCAGAGCCTGCCACCAAAGTACCACTGTACATAGCATGCTAGAGAGTAGGTTATCTGTTGAATGTTTAGTGGCTTGTATATTTTTTGCTTGTTACTTGTTTCTTGCAAGGGGGCCTGGCTCCAAGCTGTGCACTTCGTAAGAAGACGTTGGTTCCTGTGAGCTGTACATTGCGTCTGTTGTGGTCACGGTGTAGTCAGATATGTATACCAGCATGTATAAGAAAGTGGTTTCAAGTTGCATTTCACAGTGTTTTGAGAGCATTTATGCAGAGCAGAGCATTATATTGCTTGGCCTGACCCTACTTCACACGAGAAAAGATATGCATATGTGTGTTTTTTCTCTGGACAATGTAGTTCAGGCCTTTGTCGACTCAAATGTGAGTCAACCTGTGTTTTTTGGACTCTGCTTCACTGCATTATGGAATACAAGTTGGCATGAGAAAAGGCCAATTTGCATTTTTTCTTCTGCAATGTTCCGAGCTTTTATTTTAGTGCGCTTTGCAGGCAGTACAAAGGACTTAGAAAAACATATAACTTGCAAAGAAAAAAAAGAAAGTGATGCAGCCCTGTTGTCAGCGTCCAGGTGTTTAAATGTAATGCTGTAGTCTGGTTTCGCTAACAGTGCGGCACATTGTTGTTTGTATTTTAGCTGCGTCTGATGTTTATTGCAGATTCTATGGGAGCAGGAAACACTTAACACTGCAGATACCGGCAGCACTCTCTTGTGCTTGTTGTAAAACTGGATCAGTTACTTTTAACGCAGAATTGTGCGAGATCGGTACCACACGCACGTGTCTGTCAATTCAACAGCTTCGTTGCAAAAATGGTGTGCCATGCGTGGAGGTTAAACAAAGAGCAACTGTCTGCAACTGTCTGTCTGCTGCACGGACGCTTTCTCGAGAACGGTAATGAGCAGCATGGTTGAAACGAATGAGGTTTTCTGAAAAGAATTCGATCGCCGCGACATCTCGCGTACCCTGTCGCCTCACAGCCTCTAGCTTGTTCGTGCCCAAATTTGTCCAAGAGAGTTTCGCATTCTTAATTTTCGTTGTGTGAGACATCAGTTTTCACTGTCTATTAAGAAGGGGAACATAGAAAAATTTCAGCGTTTGTTTAAAGGACTCCACACGTTGCTGTTTTCTAGGTGAAGTCGGGTTTTGTGCCAAGGTTTGTGCCTCTGCTTTCTGCTCCAGGAGGGCTCTAAGTAGCTTTTCTAAGTTTTACAGGTTACGCACGACCAAAAAAAAAAAAGAAGTGGGAGAGAGAGATATGGAATTGACCTTTTTGTCGCAGTGTGTGATCCGAGTCATTTGCTTGGCTTGCTTTTGCCACGGGTTTTCGGTGGTGCCCTCTCTGTTAGCGTTGGCTCTTGAGCGAAGCTGTACGCGTAGACGTAGCGGTTGTTGGCTTGTGCATATCGCTTGTTTGGTGTGTGTGTCTAACTCACATGTCAGAGCTATGCAAGTCCACAAACCGTGCACACACACACGCACACACACAGTTTTTTTTTTGGGAGGATGGGGAAGCTGTGTATACTTGGCCTTCCTGATCTCTTCCCCCTACCTCCCCCACTTTTACCTTCGAGGTCAGTTCCCACGTAGACAGAGAAACTGTGATGTTTTTACCTCCTGTTTTGATCAGCAGAAAACATTTTTGTTTTTGTTTTCTAGTGCATAAAGCATGGTTGTAAATATTGTCGAACCTTGTTACAACCAAGTTGCATCCAACATGAGAATACCTTCGTTACAACTGATATTATTAGTCAAACTCAGTATAACAAACATGGATATATAACAAACTATCTGATATAGCAAATTATCAGTTATAACGAAATAAGTCTAAAATGTTTCTTCCTAATGCCAGCATGTAATGAATATATGCTTATAATGAATATTTGATATAATGCTATTTTTCTGTCAGATGCGACTTTGTTACGAGGTTTGATTTATAGGCACATATTCGTTGCACTTTGATATCGGCGATAAGCATTTTAGATCTACTTTTCAATCCACATCCTTTGTACCAATCTTCGACTGTACTGTAGTCAGTGCCAGTTATCTGTTACTATTTTCTTTCTTACACACATGCAGTGTTATCCTAGTACTATCTCTCTACCTGCTGTTGACATCTTGGATAACCCAAGTATCAGCCCAACGTTGTATCTTGCATAAGCACAGTTCAATTCTTGCCTCGTTCTTTGAGGCTTGGGTCGATTTCTCAATCACCGGTTCTGCATTTAATGCAGTTTGCCTGATGGGAACACTTGCGTAATGGCATTTGTGGAACTGGCACAGATTCCAACTGGCATCAGAAAACTTGTCATGCACTTTTTTTTCTACACACACTTTTAGTGCAGAGGATATCATTACATTGCACATACAGCTAACCTGTCGTTTCCTTTGAAAAACAAAATAAATGCCATTTGGAATACTCACGATTTCATTTTGATGACCTTGATCTTGCATTGACATCAGACAAGCTATATTTCATGTCTGCAGGTCGTTTTTGGTGTTTTGAAATGATTTTTAATTCTCCTAACAAGTCACTTCGCGATTGCACCATACAGAGTGGTCGCAGCACCACTTTTCTAGCATTTCATCCTTGCATTGTGATGCGAAACAGGTTTTGGTTTGTCCAGAGTTAACACGGTCTGCACTTTGTGTTGAATGTCTGTCAAACCGATCTCCTCGGGGTCAAAACGATTGACGACGCCGAAAGATTGACGCTGCGAACAGCTCTAGAAGTCACCCAGGTTTTTCTTTTTCCAAATGGAAAACAGACCAATGTTGTCAAAGTCAATGTGTTTATTTCTTCTTTGATGCACATAATGTGTTCTCTCAATGAATGTGCACCTAATGTTCATTTATTTTGTACATAGACCATGTGGGTAGTTAGTGTATCTTTGGTTCACCATTTCCAGCTGTCATTTATCATGTATGCATGTACTGAGTGCGAAGTGCAAGTCATGTTGGCTCCACTTTCGTGTGTGTGTTTTTTCTCTTACTGGCAGAATTTGGTGGTTTGTTGCCATTGCCTTTTTTTTTTCACAGAGATATTATCTATTAGCTTTTTTTCTCCCTTTCTGTACAGCAACATTTATTTTGATTTCAGATATATACATAATTATTCACGCACACCAGCACAACACTCAAAAGGTAGTTTTTTCGGTTAACACAGTTCCTTTTTTTTTTTACAAGTGGTAACAACGTTGGTGTCGATCGAGTACTCATTGGACTTGCCACTGGAAAAAAATGAAAAGCAAAACAAATAAAATGTCTGGTCAGTATTTGAAACCGGTGTCCTCATTCATTCGCATTCGAGAGCATCTGCAACTCGTAAATTTTGCTCACACACAGACACACCTACCTGTGTGTTATTCTGTACTGTAACACATCAAAATTGCGTTAAAAGGCTCCCACACTACTGAAAACAAGCTTTCATTTACGGTGAAAAAGAACCTCATCACAATAAGTTGTTCAGTAAGTTGCTCCCTGCATGTACTTCTCAATTTTTAAAGAAAATCTATTCGCACGTCTGAGCAACGCATTTCGTGCAGACATCGAGAGTGGCACCAATCGCTGCCGAATACCAGCGCAGTCTCGGAAGGTATTTACCCGCAAATTCGCCTCGCCCGGCCCACCGGCCGCAAGCTCTTTTTCAAGCTCTTCTCGCTTTTGCTGTTGCCTCTTTAATTTGTCGGGATCTTTGATTCCCCTGTGCTCCTGCTCCTTGAGTCTCCGCTCCGCGGCTTCGGCCATTTGTTGCCGCTTCACGGTCTGCACAGCAACGATCGACGTATTACCGAGAGCAAAACATACGGTAAAATAAAGCGACTACTACAGCCGGGCTGCATGCGGGTCCGTTCACGGCCACTGGAAAAACGCGTTCTGCGCGGCTAAAAAAGGTGAGGTTGTCGTACCACATCAAGTCTCGGCGATGGAGTTATGTCGGCGCCGGAGCCTTTGAAGCAGCTCATGCAAATCCCCATGATCGGCTTGGGAAGTGCAGTTTAGCTGGTTAGCAAGGTTCGCCACCCCCACCTAAGTATGTAAACAACTCCGCGCGACAGCTGAGTGGACAGCGTTGCCCGACTGAGTGTGACGGAATCTTGAATGCCCCCAGTTTCGGTTCAGTTGGAGCACAAACCGGCGTCTGGCTACGCTGCGTGCGCAGCTTTACACGTTAGTGTCGACACTCCGTGCCACGAGTTTGTCGGACGTTCCGTCGCGCCAAGTTTAGGTCGCTCGCCGACTTTCGCGTCACCTGCAGCGAAACAAAGTAAGTGTTTATAAATAATATTTTATTAATTGTAACAATAACTTAGTTTAGTATTCTTCTAAGAGGTGACGCTACATTTATTAGGTTACTATTTTTAACTCGGCACACGTGGTGTTTCTTGATTACGGTATGTACGGGGAGCTTTTCCACTGGCGCGATCGAAAACCTCTCAGGCGCAGCACTGTTTACGTAGCGCGAGTCGCACTCATTTTGTTTTTGTTTCTACACGCTTGAGCGTATGACGCATCGGCGGCGCGCTTTGATTTTGCTGTTTTATTGTTTCCGCGGCTCATGCTGCGGCGACGAGCTGCGTTGTGAAATAAAGGAAAGTCGTTCCGCGTAACATATTCGGGGAGAAAAAAGAAAAATGGCACGTCCTCTGGAGCAACGTCGAAACGTTCAGGTGGCCCGAAGTGCGCGATTGAGGCGAACGCGCGGAGGTGTGCGCGCTGCCTTATATGGAAGGGATGCCCACGTTAGCATTGTCACGTTTCTTGCTAGTATTTTACGTCACTTTGTCGCGGCATTATTTGAACGAAATAAATAAAAGCGCTACCGTGCGCTTCGACAAGCGGTGAATAAAGGTACTGCCTCAAGCTGTTGCACAGTGTAATATAAACGGAATTAATAAAACCGCAAGATCATATGAGTGTTCCTAATTGTTTGCAAAAGTTCAGCGCTAACACTATGGCTGTTGCGTAGCTAACTTGCGCTAAGGGACACTTTAAGAGGTGAGGAAAGCCGGAACGAATCTCGGCGTTGTCAAGAAACTGCAATGTGCCGCCCGAGAATGGAAATTTTTCCACGGGGAAAGAAGTCTCCGGTTCTCGGCGACGATAACGAACTCGCCAAATCCAGTTGCAAAGGGTCGCTCCGCGCGCTGATCGACCGCCTCTTAGAGAAAGTGTCGATCTATCTATTCGCATATCATTAAAGCCGGAACAACACAGATTCTCGCTGTAAGGACGTAAAAATTGACCCATTCCCAGCAGACCACGTTTCCACGCGTACGAGGCATGGCAGTTTCGCCACAAGTCCTAGCGGCGCAGCGGACGACGGAATTTTCCAATGGTACCAATTCCTAGCAAAAACGCTTTTCAACAACAATACGACGCTAATTCGGATTTAATAATTATTAGTTTAATCTCTTAACTATTATTTTATTGCATATAAGGCAATATAGTAACAAAAAATCCTTTGTGTACATCGGTTCGGAGCCGAAGATTGCCGAGCGCGGCGAACGTGGAACCAGTTCCAACCGGTTAGGGGAGGTACAATAATTGTGCGTGGTTGGTCGTCTACGGTGCGGTGAATAGTGGTGTGCCTGCGAAGGAGCACATCGCTGCGTGAAAGAAACTGTGGTGTGTGTTGTCTTCTTCGTGTGCACAGGGAACCCGTGCCTGATCGTCGAGTGTGCGTGAAATATTTTTCGGGGGGCTTCACCGCGGCGCTGGATAAAACGTAAGTCGGTCGGGGTATGTGGTTGTGCGGCCGCGCTGACTACCAAAGCGTGGCATGTAACTCAGGCTGCTCGAAAAGCGTGACTGTGTTCGAGTGCCGCACATCAATACTAGACTTTTGAATTTAACGCCAATGACACTATTACGGTGGCGCCGGGCGTAAAATCTGGTGCCCGGCGCGTCGAGAACGTGGAGCGCTTGAGCGGATTCGCGCTTTTTTGAAAGCGACGGTTGAGAGATACGGAGAGAGCGGGTCCTTTATGCGGCGAGACCGCATGGGAAAATTTCGACGACGCTGTGCACGCCGTGTTGAGACCCAGCTGGCTTCGTTTTCTTTAGCGATAGCGAGCGTCCAGCGGCACCTTGAACCCCATTTCGACCACAACGCCGCGCCGCTTGAATCAGCACCGCGTCTGAACACTGCAGCGGTTGTGATGCGACCCATCTCTACGGAGTCGCGGGAGCATTTCGTTGCTGGGATATCCCACCGTGTCGTTGACCGTGCAGCTCAATTGCGTGGGCACCGTAATATGTACTTGCGCGCACAAACTAGCGACTGTGGTGCATGGGGGCAAGATTTCAAGAAGTCGCCGGCTACATTGTGCTTTGTCCGCAATGAACCCAGCCACCGTGGCGAGAACTTCTCCTGAAATGTTAAGGTCGTGCGAAAGGCGCTGCGCTGTCGCATTGCGTGTATACGGACGGGAGCACGCCAGCTTTTCACGCTCCACATTGGAGTCGTGGACCGTCGTATTTTTTACTAGCTATAGGTGCGGCGTGCGTTTCTCCGACCTGGCCAGCGCTTGCATAATGCCCGCACGCCGATCGCGCTTTCAGTTACATAATGCTGACGGGACCACAGTGTGTTACGGCGAAAAGGAGCTTAACCAACATCCTCTGACCCGTACGTACCCTCTCGACCGTGGTAGCCGCTCCTAATCTGACGCGACCGGACTTTCTCCATTCATTTTCTCAAGGGGAACAATAGAGTTTTTGGGCCCCTCGTATCCCGTCGAAACGAAAAAAAAAAAAAAAAACAAAAGCGAATCGGCGCCTAGAGTCATTGTTTCATTTGTTCGCGTAATGTGCTTTAGAACAGCTTGCAGAGTGGGAACGTGTTGGTTGCAGTGTAAACAAAGCGGCGTGCAAAGACGGTTTTGAATCAGCGCTTGAACTGCGTCACATCCTTGTCGCATGTTGATCGCGCAGTAAAGGCGTCTGAGCGTTTCCCACTCCATTTACGCGCTTCGTAGTCTTTTCAGGCCCCGAAAAATCTAATCTGCAATGAGCTCGTTCTTTTCTATTTTCTCTTTGGTTTTTTTTTTTTTTTTTGCCTGTGTCGTGCCATGCCTTCGACATTTCGAGGCATTTATGCCAGAACACACGAGTTTGAGACGTAGCGTCTGTTCTAACGAAAACGTGTGACGCCAAGATATGTGGTGATCAGCCCTTGTTCAGCTCATGGCATGACTCTTGCTTGCCGAGCTTGTATTCCTAGGGCGCGTGTTTTGGTGCAGTTAACGTGTTTGATAGTGACGTATTTCGATTCGTTCTTGTCGACAGGGGTTCAGCACTCGCAAGGAACGCGCATGCGCATCGCGAATTTCGTAGAATCGCGCAGCACTTAAAACGTCCTGGAAATTTGCTGCGGTAGTTTCCGTGCAGCTTTTGAGTACATCCTCAGCTTGACTTTCGCTCCGGCCAGTGTTATTTGACATGTAGAAATACCATGAACTGCTGCAGTGACTTAAAAAAAAAAAGGTATAATTATCATCTATTTTTATTTGTCTCTAACATGGGCAGGTGCTGCCTTACAAGTGGTGCGTTCAGCTCTGTATGTGCGGACCAAAGTGGGGTTACAATTTATTGACCATAGTGGGGAGTGACTAGCCCAGTCATGAGATGCTGTTTGGTGTTGCCATGTGCCACGGGTGTTGCGAAGCAGCAAATCAGTCTGGTTGGTTGGTACTTGTTTTCAAGTTGTGTCAAAGGTTGAGCTGGTTAGTTGTTCTTGAGTCAAAATGTAACAGCACGACTTTGGACGAAGACAAAGGCCCTCGCTTTATGTCCGCGCCTAGAGTCGCGCTGTTACATATTTAATTAGTCTTACAGGCAGCGAGCAGCGCTGGGAAGGGACAGAAATGAAGGCAAGACAGACACAAGAGCTGCTAATGTTGCAATGCGAGTCTCAAAAAAAAAAATTAATCTTTTTTTTTTTAGGTGTGCCTTTGGCTTTAATGAAGCACAGAGGAGCTCTGGTATTGAGAAAAAGCCTTCTAGATGTTTGACCTTTTGTGTCATGTTGGAGAGCTGTGTTGATGCTCTTCCCAGTGTCTTATGACACAGATTGGAGCGCTATGCGACTCACTCATGTAGCTGCAGTGACCAACTTAGTACTGAGAAAGAAAGCTGCAAGGACTGCCGGGAACGATAGTGTCCTTGTGTGTCTTTTGTCACAGTCAGAGGTGTGCACTGACTTAAAATGGCTGGTGACCGTTCTTTTGGTAGCTAGGCTTTCGGTGATGGTACGCCTGCCATGAAGGTTGGCTATGCAATGTCCTCTGAGAGGTTTTCATCTTGGCTGTACAGTGATGCGATGAGAAAGCGAACTGCGGAATCTTTGGCAAAGGAAATAAGGTCGTTTAAACCTGATCTAGATTGTGTGCCTGCTATCAAAAATAAACGTTGCTTATTTTATGCGCGAGCGCAAGTTGTGCACTGTGTAACCAGTCTGTGGACATATCTGTGGCGCATACTGGCTATTTGGCCGTGGTGATTATCTCAGTCAGTGTCTGAACATGTGGTTGCGCTTTGCTTCTCTGAACTTGGAAAAGACACCCGTTAGGTCAGGATTAATCAGGCGCATAGATGCAGGGTTATCTAGAAAAGCGCTCTAAATAGCAGGCCGGCTAACACATCTTGCATGTAATAACCTAGCGCCAGAACCTAAAAGTTATTTCCACGTGTTGTTATTCTTTTTACCCAAATTGAAATCTGTGGCTTTAGGGTGTATGTGTGTAGTCACACCTTGTTTAACACTATCCAATTTTCATTTCAGGAGGAAAATAGCCTGATTTCTTTGATGTCGGTGCAAGTTGATGGGATGAAGCAGCCGCTTACACCATTTGGGACGCCAGGTATGCAGCTGAGCAGTCTGCTCACAAGGCCACTGTGCTGTCCTAGCATTTGTGCTACTAAAAAAGGTTATGCGCATTTTAATGGGTAATTTTTCTTCACACCAATACATACTGTCAGTCATCTATGCATTTGTATTGTATTTAATGCAGTGCGCTCCATACTTTCCTGTCAGGAAGGCTACGGGATACCGTGACGCACAACGTGTTTCTGACCGGAAAGTGTCTTTGTGCAGGATCAAACAAAGGAAGCGCACGCAAGATTTACGATGCTTATTGTCATGTGGCAGAATTGCACCCTAAAAGGGAGGGCGCGCAGGTTTCAAGAGTGCGTGATTGCTTGTTTGTAGTGGCCGCAGCAGTTCAGTCTCACTGTAGCCTCTTCAGGGCCTGTATTCGCAAACTTCTCTTATGCAAGTGATGTCCATGATTTGCTGCTGCGGCAATCGTCTTGTTATGCCAATCTCCCGCATGACGTGCGTGCCCAAATGCCAACCAATGGGGAAACACTTTTACGTAAGAGAATCGTTGTGAACATGGCCCAAGGCTTGCCAAAAATCATTGCTTCTTGAGTATTGCAAACACTGCTTGAATTGTGCTTGAATCTATAGGGAATGGACAGCTGGATGCATACGTGCTCTACCACATAAGTTCCAGGGCTAATGGCATTGCAGCCAGTGCAAACATACATTGCCCTGTAGCAGTGTTGGCTGGAATTGGGCTATTTTTGCTCTGAGGCAGCTTGTTGTGCGATCCTAAACGGAACTGCAAATCTCACAGGAAACGCACAAGTTGTCGGCACAACTCTCACTCACACGGTTATGCGCAGCTGCGATCGTCCTCAGCTGTCACTGTTTGCAATACAGCAGTAAATATGGGGACGTAACTTGTAGGTAGGAAAAAATCTATAATAATGTCTGTATTTTCCCACACATTTGATAGACTAGCCGTGGGTCAAATTCTGTTAGCTTTTTTTTTTTTTTTATCGCTCAGAAAATTGCAGGCTCTTTTAAGCTTCTTGCTTGTTGGTCTTTGTGGAACAGGGGTGGCCATACAGGGGCGTGTGAGCCATGCACAGCTGTTTGCTATAGCTTGTAGCCGCTGCATGGTCGGCTGGTAATCTTCTGCTGCAATCCAGTTTGTGGAATGCTTCAGCTGCATTTTCTGAGCTAGATACCGTTCATCAATTTGTTTTGTGGCCATTTTGGACTTGAAGTGAGAGGAAGCAAGTAAAACTTTTTCCGGGATGATGATGCCGTTTGCATTGCTCGCGTCCTGACCATGCAACCCTGTTATGGTCTGCGCAGTCAACGGCAGCATGAATGCGCTGTCGGAGCAGGCGGCACGTCTGCTCGATTTCTCCCAGAAGCTCGACATCAATCTGCTGGACAGCGTCGTCTGCTGTATGTACACAGGGGAAGGGCCGCAGGTAAGTGATTGTAAAGCTGTTCTTCTTTTTTTTATAATGAGTAAGGTGCCAATGGTGGGCTACTGTTAAATCTCCTACTCATTTTGCCTGTACAGTAAAACCTCTTTATTCGGCAACAAATATTTGCAACAAACAGTACTTTTGTTCTGACAAGCTTTTGAGGATGAAGAGCACTGGCTACGTTGTGGTGGATGGCGACCATCTCACTGGTGAAAAAAATCATCAGGATGTGCGCGTGGTAGTAAAAAGACCATCTTGAGTGAATACACGCGCCGCGGCTGCGCCTTGAACGAATCGCGAGGCCTCTGCCGCGGCGAGGGCTAATCAGCCACAAGATGACGAGAATGGCAACTTCCGAACTGCTTTTGTACAATATAGGGACAGGATTGGCTCATTCATTCAGTAAATAAAAGCATGTTGATGTAGTAAGCATTTGTTCATTGTTTTCTTGATACCCTCGATAATTCGACACATGGTTAATTCAGACATTTTTTTTCCATTCCTGTGAAATCCTAATTAAAGAGGTTTGACTGTACTATGCATGTTTACAAACATACAGCTTGTCTCCAGGGTGACCTATGTTTTTACCCTAACGACTTTAATGGAACATTATCACCATGATCAGGTTTAAGAAGTCAGTGGCCATATGTTTGTCATGCCAGTGAATCAAACAGTGAATGCAAGGGCTGTACTACTTATTGACATTCCTAGCTTCCTGTAAACAAAAAAATAGGTGGAGTTCTAAAGGGGCACTCCAGCACCTGATATAACTTTTAACCCAGTGCAATATGCACTACATGCCGTCAGCGACTCACTGACATCCATTGCTGCGATTCAGAACGTTTCATTTCTGTTTCATGAACATAAATTAGACAAAAAATAAAATAAAAATTACACTGTATAGATATGTAGATTGTCTCAGCTAACTTCTGCTGTGACTTTAAAAAAAAGAAAAGTACACTTCAATAAGCTTTAACAAGTTTCTTCTACGAAATCTTTTTTTCTTATAGTAAAGGTGAGGTGTTTTGAGACATGTGCAGAAAATCAACAGTATTAGTGCCGAGTCGGGCGAAGATGCTGATCTCTCATAAAAATTGTGCTCTCCTCACTCTCTACCAGACTTACACTGTGTAGGGTCTGTGGAAAACAATCTTAATTTTCTTGACGCCTGGCCAAGTAGCCTGGAATTGTAAGTTGCAGGAGTGCGTGTGACCCACGTAGTGTTGATGTAGACCTGTCGTGGCCAAAATGAACAGTACTAATCTAGCTTTCTCGCACAACCCATTCCCTGTAAGGTCTCTGACGACAGCAGAACAATAACTGCTCACTTGATAAGGGCATGTCCAACGCTCCTGTCGTCTGTATTGGGCTCAGTGTGTTTTTTGCGTCGGCGAGATGTGTCTGAAGCCTGGGTGCGTCTGTTCTGCACTTTTGAATTCGGTGTTTTATACCTTGCGTGCACTCTAGTTGCATGGTGAATGAATCCAAGGTCAAGCTCAGACACTATTCAAGACATCAGCACCAATGTATAACGCATGTGTTAACTACATCAGTTCTTTTTTTCCATTTGCTCTTACAAGGTAGCAAAGGGTGAGTGATGATCATTTGATGCATTGTTTTGGTACTTGTTATTACAACTGTGCCTTCTGTGCTGAAGCATTGTTTCCTTTACAATAATTTTCATTTGACTATGCTGGGGATGGTATTCATTACTAGGAGAATATGTTAATATCTTAGGTGTCTACAGCTTATAAATGTATAATGTTGGATGCTGGTTACATTGCTATAACTGTGTGTGCATGTGGTATCTGGCAGTCTTAGTTACACTAAAGAACAATGATGCTTCAATTCTACAAAAAAATATGGTAGCAGAAGTGCAATGTAACACATTGTGGCCGCTTTCAGAGCTGTCAGTGTAGCAGATGTTCAAAGAGAGATTATGATCACATCATCCGTCATGTCTTCGACGCCTTTGTGTGATAGTTTGCATTTAATGCTTTTAAAGGGCAACTATGGGGATTTTCTAGCGGCAGCAGATCTCGGTGAGATTTGTTTCGCATGTTTCCCGAGTGCATTGGTCATGTGAGCAAAACCGTTGGACAGGAAGCTGTGTAGTCTTTTTTTCGGGGAATTAAATTTAAAGGTCGACAGGCATAGTAGTCCCGCTCTCTGCCCTCGCAGAGGTTGTTTTATACTGGCCACTGTGTGCTGCTGATTTTGCAACACGAAGACATGACATTCAGGAATGCTAGCGGAAAGGTTTTTGCAGAAAGATAACCAGTAGAAGAAAATAGG